>NW_024108821.1:0-56338 GCF_013358895.1 Oreochromis aureus
TTCAGAGCATAAGAACGTCCGGACGGGAGAGATGCTTGCAGAGGGTCACAGCATGTCTCAAAATGGTGGCAGATTTCACAGCCTCTTATAGCTTCTAGCGCACTTTCACCTAGTCATAAAAGTTACATCTTCACATGTTTTTTTCTAATTTTAGCGAGACTGGCTCCTGACCTTGGCTCCCTGTCTTTCTGCTCCAAACAAGGTGGGGTATGGAATGTGGTCTATCTCCCCTGCCCTAGACACAGAGTCTCCTGCATACAACCTTACTTTTTATGATTTTCAGCAGTAAAGTATGTCAAGAAAACAGTGTAAGACATTCACAGCAGATCAAGGATACAGAGTGATGCACACTTATCTAATGAACTATAAATGATTATATTCTTTATCCCAAAAGTATAATGGGCACCAAACTACATACACAGCACACAATCTAAACTAAAGGATAATATATGTCCTATAGCTGTTACCATAACTCAACTACCTTGACTATGGGCATAAAATAACATATGTTTTACTCATGATCTCACTCCCCTTTGATCTCTTTTTCTCAAAGAGATCACTTTACACCACGCACCCAGGGTCGCAAGATCCACGTCTCCCCTGATCCCCAGGCCCATCCTCAACAGAGGCAACATGGGCCCTCGGCCTCCGACCCTGAGGCTATGGTCTCTGTCAATGAGACGGATTACTAGTGCTCTGAGGCAAGGGATAAAACAACAACTACATGTTGTTAGGACTGCAGTGAAAACAGACAGTGAGACCATGATTGACATAACAAAACCTTTCCATTGCCCAAAAACAGAAGTCATCCATTCTCCAGCGGGTTCTCAATACCTGAGTGTTCATGCATATTATGGGCCAGAGTTCGCAACCCTCCAGAGCCTTTAGTTATCGAGCCATCTGGAGCAGTATTATTAGGAATAAAAGTGCAGCACATTTGTCCAAACATCGCACAGACCCCCTTTTTCAGCCAGAACCATGTCCAGCGCCATCCGGGTTCTGCACTGCCATTAGAGAGGTGGGACCTAGTTGTTCGCTAACCCCTCAATCGCATCACGCCACAAGTTTGCCAGCCGGAGAATGTTATAATGCACATAATTAATTCTATCCACGCTTTTTGTTTTGGGTTATGGGAAAAAAGGCAGAAATTATTGGCAGGTTCTCAAACCGCTGCTATCTGATCTGTTAATTTTATATCATAGGAACACCATGTGGAACACCGATAGAATCTATATAGGTGGGTGAGTTAACCATTAGATCAAACGCACCAAGATGATTTTTAGATAACACATGACGCCCACGCCTCAGCTGTGAGTCGCATTCCATCATTCGCCGCCACGGCTTACCCCTTCTCCTATTATCAGCAGAGGCGCCCATCTGACCATGGCACAAACACCAAAAGCATCCTTGGTATTCGTACATGCAGACTCCCACCTCCACAATAATAGTACAAACCAGCTCGAGCCCAGGTCCCCACGACAGTGTCGCTCAGACGCCAAGCATCCCTCTCCTGATACGCCACCGCACACCAGTCAGCCGGGATCTCCCAGCGCCACACACCCGCTCTCTAGGGTCGCCTGCTGTAAAATTAAAACAAGTGTAATTAGCTTTCCTAGGTGTAAATGGTCCGGGACGGTATTATTATCTATCGGGGAAATAAAACAGACAATGGAGCACATTTTTCTCAAGATACTGCCTCCCGAGTGAGTCGAAGCATGCAATCAAAACCCCACAGATCCTCTGGATGCAGAGGTGTTGGTTCAGTAACAAATGTGGGCGTGTTGCAGGGCACAGGCTACTTAATCAGACACATTCTTGCTCTTTTGCATTTGCAATCAGCCAATCCAACCACAGGTTCCTGTCGACGCACTCCTGTGGCACGAGACATCAGCTGTCGGGTTTCCATTTGGTGTAGTCCATTTGTGTTACCCTAGAGACCGAAGGCGGGCGCCACCTGTGTAGTATCGACGCCGGATACATTGCTGGGGATCTATAAAATTTATCTTTATCACGCCCACCAGGTCTCTCCCTGAAACATCCACACCTAATAGTACATAAAATACTTTGTCTGCTTTCCAGAAGGCTGAGGTGTAACCACCCACCCGCCAATAGACATTGTGATTGGATTTTGACTATTACTAAAATCACGCTGAATTGCAAATCCTCCTCCATCTGCTCGGTGAGTCCCACCGGGCTGTATATGCTGTCACCATATCCCACGTTGACACGGTTGACGCCCCAAGACGTGAGGGATGGCCTATGAGACAAGCCCTAGTTAGTTGCAGATCATGACATATCCAAACTTCATACCCACGCCAACTAGCACTATCACCCCCACATTTTATCACGGAACAAAGATCAAAAGTGAAGGCTGTTGTGATCCTCTAACGTAATCCACCTCTATGCCTCCATAATGTGACAAACAAGGATCCGACCTCTCACCCACATTGCGCCAGGTCTGGTCACCTCAGGGTCCGCTTAAGAGAAGAGGTTTTGATGAGTTCTGAAGCTGGGCAACTCACATAACAGAAAAAATAGTAGTTACCACACCAATAATGATTATAGTTAACACCCCATCACTCCCCACTCCTCCCAAAGCTTTATTTTTGCATTAGACTTCCCCACCTCCATTTCAGTAATACCCATAGCTTCTAGACTAGAGCTTCTGTCTCAAGGCACTTTTAATTTTATTATTACTGCAACTATCAATATCTTCCAGTCGGGTGATTCTCACTTCTCTTCAACCTCCGGGTAGACTACCCTTTGGTCGTTGCACAGATCAGGGATTATTCTGCCCCTTCTTTAGTAAGATCTGCATTCTTTGGGGTCACAGCCGTCCCCTTTTTTCACTAAGAGCCTCCCGACCGCCGAGGCTCCTCTGTCACGCACACTGGCTCCAGTGATACCAAGTGTCGCCCTTTCAGCTGGACTGCATGAGAGGTTCGAGTGGTCACCGAACGGTCCTGTCCACCCGGCTCGTCCCACTTCCGCTTATACACCTTCAGCCACACCCACTTCACCTCCGGCGTGGTCACCTCCTTCCCGGTCGGGTCTCCCACCTGAGTAGTAAAACTAGAGACAAGAGCTTTTTAGTGCTTGAAACTGTTTCACATGTTCAGACACATTTACTTCCCTCCCCACTCCTTTTACCCCTGCTGCAGGCCTGGAAACCGTCTCCTGTCAGCAGTTCATATGGGGTAAACCCGGTGTTTGATTAACGGAGCACCTCACACTCATAAGTGCTATGGGAAGAGCATCAACCCAGTTCATGTTTGTTTGTGTAACAGATTTTTTGCCAATTTGTTCTTAAGGTTTTTATTCATTCTTCCACTTTTCCCTGAGATTGTGGATGGTAAACTGTACCATATCTATGTTGCAACCCCAACATACATTCCACCTCAGCGAGATCTCGATTTTTAAAGTGAGTGCCATTATCTGACCTTACCTTTTCTGGAAATCCATGCCAAGGGACATAATAATTCACCAGACATTTGATCACTGTTTGTTGTCCTCTCTGCGTGTTGGCCACGCCTGGCCAGCCGGTCAGAGCATCCACACACACCAACAGATACCTAAACCCCTCGAACGGTAGTTATCATGTCAGTATAATCAATCACAATTTCCTGTCCTGGTCTTTTCTGGCAAAGGAAACTACCCATTTCTGGTTTCACGGTGGGCTTTGGATTATATTGTCCACAGATCAGGCATGTTCTCACATGTTCCCTCACCATGTTTTTTTCATGTAGGGATGCCACCAATGACACAAGTCCTCTCCATTTGGGCCACTCCCCACATGTCCCAGCCCATGAGCTTCTTTAATTTTCTCCTGGGCCATTTCTGTTGTGAGTACTGGTCACTGTCGGGTCCCTCTCCACAATCCTTCTGATTGTACGGCCCTCTCTCTCGCCACACCGCTTTTCTCTCAGGCGCAGGCTCCTTTTGCCCCTTTTCAATGTCTTCTCGTTGTTGGGCTGGCAGGTTTCCCATTCCATACCCATACTTACCATCTGTTTTCCTTCTTGATAGCCTGCCACCTGCTTTTGCTTCTTCGTCAGCTGCTCTGTTTCCTTTTGCCACCCAAGTGTTGGAACTGCCATGCCCTTTACACTTTATGATGGCCACCTCCAAAGGTTCTTTCAGAGCGCCCTCCAGCTGTCTCATCTCCTCCTCGTGTTTGATTGGTTTATTTGAGGCTGTTCTGAATCCAGCCCTCCTCCATTGCCCCAGTTCCACATGTGCTGCTCCAAACACATATGCTGAGTCTGTATAAATGTTAACTCTTTTCCTTTTCCCAATCTTAGAGCTTCTATCACTGCAATAAGTTCTGCTCTCTGTGCTGATTGAGGTCCTTCCAGTGTTCCTGATTTTCCACATGCAGCTGGTTTCCAACTCCTTTCACCACTGCATAACCTGTTTTCAATCCTTCACTGGGATCCCTAAAACAACACCCGCCTGTAAAATAATCATCTGCCTCATTCAATCGTTCTGCTCTCAGATCTGACCTCACTTTCTCCTCAACCTCTACTATTTGTGCACAGTCATGAGGTGTCCCCTCCCATCTGGTCTGTTATGTTGATCCCTTCATGTGTGAAGGTCAAGTTTGAGACCCAGAATCTTAGTCAGTCTCTGTTGTCTCAGTGGGGTCATTGTGAATGACTGTGAGTTCACATAGGCCACCACACTGTGTGTTGTTAGCACTTTCAGTGGGTGCCCTCACAACGTGGGCCACTTTCTGAATTATTTTGCTACCCTCGCTGTATGTTGTGTGCACGGGTGCCTTTTTTCCATATTGTTCAGGCCAATGCTGATATACATCAGCACTTGTCTCCTTCCCCTTTTTCTGAAAACAAAAACACCATTCACCACTCCATTTGTTTCAGAAACATCAACAAAGAAATCAGTGTTATAATCGGGATTGCCAGATCTGCTGCACGAGACAGGGTCTGTTTCAGCTCTATGAACTGCATTTCAGCTTCAGTGGTCCAGTTCAGATTAGCTGTGAGGTCTCTCATACTGTGTTCTTTACCAAGTCCCGCAAAGGTTTGGTTTTGCCCACATAATCAGGAATGTAGTGTCTACTGTAACCTGTGAGTCCAAGAAATGACAACATTTCTTTAACAGTACGTGGCTGGGGTGTGACATAATTGTTTTCTGGGATGCCAACATGCCCACCGCCTGCATCGCCACTACACGATCTAAAAAATGTAACTTCAGTTCTGACAAGTTGAAGTTTGTCTCTACTTACTTTAAAGCCTGTTTTGGCCAGCTGACGGAAGCACGGCCATTGTCGCTTGAAAGCAAGCATCAGCTGTTTTAGCAGCAATCAGCAAGTCGTCCACATACTGGATCAGTGTGCATCCTTCAGGCAATACACATGGAGAAAGAGCATTTTCAGTACCTGATTAAAAATCCCAGGTGAAAGGGCAAAGCCCTGAGGCAACCGGAAGAGCAACGCAGCTGCTGGACCCCTGTAAGTAAATGAAAAAATATTCTCAAAGATGGATGCAGAGGAGACAAAAGAAAGCATTTGCTAAATCTATGCATGTGAACCACCGCTGATCTGGAGATAAATTAGTCAAAGCTGTAGGATTTGGTACAGATACTGTTGGTGTCTTAAGGACAGCATTTATTGCCCTAAGGTCATGTGCCATGCGATACTTGCCCGTGCCTGATTTTTTCAACTGGGAGGATGGGAGTATTCCATGCAGAGGAAGACTTGCCCAGCACACCCCCTGCAAAAGCCCTGAAATTGTTTCTGCAATCCCATTTTCTGCCTCTGACTGTGTCTCGTATTAGAACACCAAATGGGGGTGTCATCTTTTAACTCAAATGTGATGGGTGAACAAAATGTTAAACCCACATCAGTGGGTCCTTTAGACCACAGAGTGTCAGGGAGTTCAGCTAGGCCTTTAACAGCTTCCTCATGATCTGATTTCTCCCTGCCATGTGTTCGCTTTTAAATGTTTGTGTTCTAAAACACTCTGATCAGTGGCTGTCACAGAAACCGATACGCTTTTTACAACTGGGTGAATATGAGACATCAGTGAGTTGTGTTTGCTGCCAATCTGTGGCCCTTATGGCTGCTCTCACCATTGGGCCTAAATCTTTGCCTGATGACCCTCATGTATTGCCAACCACACGTGGGGAACCGCCTCATCACCCATTCTATACCAACTCATTTGATCCTCAGGGAGCGCAACAAACGCTGCCACCCAGCTGAACCAACATAGATGTCCTGAGAGTTAAGCTCCCAAGTTTTCTCATCTAAACACTCATTAAATAGATCCTCAAACCACTCAATATGCTCATGATCAGAAAACAAGGTCACGTGGTAGGGGTCACGCTGGGTGAATAAACAGACATGGACATTATCCAGGACGCCAGAGTTGGTACTGTGCCAGAATTCATCTGATGTGGTCAGTCGCGCCTAGTAAATCTGTGCAGCGCGTTTCACAATCCTCTGATAACAGCCACTGTCCCTCGTTCCTGATTGCAAACAGGACAGCTGTGTGCCATCTTTCAAGGTCACTGTTAATCCATCAGCTCCACACATGATAGTAGCTCCAAGCTTAATGAGCAGGTCCCTGCCCAATAAATTAACTGGAACTTGTGATGAAACCATGTATGAATGTGTTAAGGACCGGCGTCCTAATTCAGTCTTTAAAGGGCGCACATGGCAGGGTCATAGGTACCCCAGAGAAGCCGATCACACTGATTCTGGTGTCTGACAGTGGGATGTCTTCAGGAGCAGTAACGAATGGTGGAATATGTCGCTCCTGTGTCCACTAAAAAGGGCAGGTTGCGCCCTTGAACCCTCAGAGGCACCAGGGGGTCTGTTCTCCCCCATGCCCAGGCCTCTGTGGGTGTGTCAATATTGTTCTTGTTGCCAGTATTCTACTGGATATTGCCCTGGAGGAGCCATCTCTGCATTAGGAACAGAATATTGTCCTCGCCTTATGGCGGGTTGTGGCTGATAACCTGGTCGAGGTGGTTCAGGCACCCTCGGCCCAATGTCCAGTCTGACCACAGTTGAAGCACACAGTTCCGGGCACATATCGACCTCCTCCTCTCAGCGCACCCCTGCTGTCTGCCCATGCCGCCGCCTCCCCTGCTGACCACCACGTGAACCCCACTCTCTTATCGACCCCACGGCCACCTCCAATTTGGTCCCCGCGCCGGTCCCTGTGTGTCGGCTGGCAATACATTAGGCTCTCACTTGTCCCTATTTGCTGGTAACCTTGGGCTACCATTACTTTTGCTATTTTATCCTCTTTCTTCTTATCATTCACTTTTGTCTCGCTCACCCAGTTGAAACCGTAACAATTGCTCTTCATCTTATCTGTGTCCTCATCTTTAATCATAGCCTCATCATGAGCTTTCTGCATGATGCACCAGATGCTTCTCCCACACGTGAGACTCCGCCCCTCCATGTCGTGGGGTTATCTAACATGGCCACTCTGACCTGTTCGGGCACACCTTTAACACAGCTTCTCTGAACCACAATTGTTGCATCCCTTCTACCAGGATGCTGGCCTGTTCTAAGGGCCCACGAGCTTTTAGCCTGTTCAATGTCCTCCCTTGGCGCTTGATCAGGCTTCCACAACAACTTCAAAATCTTAGCAGCATTTGAGAGGATATTTTCACGTAATGCATGTGATATTACATTCACAACACGACAAAATGGGGTGCTATCTACCATCAATGCTGTGCCTGCTATCTTCTATGTCGTCCAGAGCTGTGCCTTTGACACATCTGGCAACCACAGCTCTGAAGTCTCCCAGAGCTAATTGAACACCTGTTGTTGCTCTATCAAACCTCTCAACCATCCTGCACCTCCATCTGTAATAGGAGGTAATAATTCAGTCAATGCATTAACATCTCCCACCCGTATGGTTTATATTTCATGTGACCCCAGCGGTCACCACCAGGGAAATTCTCAGGCAAAGAAAGATTTTCCTCTCATCCTGACTCCCTCGACGCACCATGGGTGTGGTATGCTTCCGGGTTTGGGCCTTACCCTCTGCCTCTTCCTGCTTTTCTCTAACTACCCTATTGTGAAAGGCCCTCCCAGCTCTGGCCCTGCTTCACCTCCTCTGTTTCACAGTTGCCCACTTGAGTGTTGTCACCAGTGTGCCGGATAACCATCCCTCAGAGTGCATCCCTCATAAAGGCCGCACACCTCACCTTTCCCCACCTGTGGTGCCACAACTACACTCCCTAACTCCTCATCAGAAATCTGATATCGTTGTTTCTAAAGTTGATATAACTGTTTCAACCAGCCGCACAGCCCCTATCTTCTTCACCTCCTCCTGCTGAGGTGACTGTTTCATGGACGGGCTTGTGCTCCGCCACAGGCTCCTCCTCACCGACAAAAAGTGGAATTCTGCTTTAATATTCCACTCTTCGGTGTTGGAGTTACTGCTTTGATCCTTAGATACTTCACAATCTACATAGCCTCCTGTAACCTCTAACACTTGGCCATCCCCACCAGAGAGACAGCCCCTGCTCTACTCTCAGCACAGGATAGAGGGGGCGGGAGCCTGATAGGGAGGAGGGGAGCTAGTGAGCGATGACTTCACCGGGAAGCCGGCAGCATCAGCTTATCAGGCTCCTCCTTTCGCCTCCCTCATCCAATGCTCCACCCCTGACATGTCACGGCCCACCTTGTTACGCGGGCTTTTCCTCCTTTATTTCCTGCAACTGTTTTCTAAGCCTCCGCCTTTCCCAAAGTGAGGTCTCTCATCTCTTTACTAATCTCCTGTTCTTCCTCCTGCCGCTTCTGTGCTATTCCCAGAAGCACTTTTGCCAATGAACCTCAGAAATCTCCTCTCGCTCCTTCACTATCACACAACTCCTTGATCTTTTTTGCCACAGCTGCAACCTCTGATTTTTCTCTGGCGCGCTCCCAGGTCGCATGACCTTCAGCGCCCTGCAACAACTCCTCTCTGCTTCTCAAAAGTTTTCCACTCACCCACATTTCTCCTTTTTCTATGTCAGATTTAAGATCCGCATATTCACCCCGCCACACCCTCCTTACACTCTCTCTCTCCTTTTTTATTATTTTATTACACCACAGAGTAGTACACCCAATTATGCCCGGCTCTATCTCTATGTGGCTCCAAATTCTCTTTATTTAATTTCACGCCATCAGGGACAGGCACACAACAATTTTAACCACTGAAACGCCACTGAAACGAGGACTCTAACCTCTATTTTAAGAAATGAGGACTTTAACCTCGGTTTTCTTTTTGACTACTATAGAACTCAACCTTTGATCGCAAAATGTGTCTTGGTCTAGTCCAGAATAAATGTGAACCCGTGATTACACGGCCGCTCCAGTGTTACCTGTTATCGCTTGAGGGCCCTCAGCCTCAGGTGATAAGCCTGGACCTCCAGACGCCGCTGGTCCGCACGCCGCCCAACGCACGGTGGGGGAGCCAACCCCAGGGCAAACTTACTTCCACAGGTACACTAGGTATCAACCTTGATCCTAAAATGTGTCTTTACTCTAGTGTCCTCCCACACACATCAACCGCCACTGTCACTGTGTTCACGCTCACATACACAGAACGCGCCCACACACAGAACAGCACCCAGAGCGCCCACACACAGAACAGCACCCAGAGCGCCACACACACACAACGCCCAGAGCGCTTCACACACACAACGCCCAGAGCGCCACTCACACACACACAACGCCCAGAGCGCTACCACCAGCAGTGAGACCCACAGAGAGCGCCACCAGCGGAAATTTACACAGAAACCTCTTAAGCTCAACTGTTAGAACTCTTCTGAAGCACAACCGCACCATACAACATGTACCCTTTTACTGGCGCTTTATGGCTGCCATTAACGGGCAAAATCGCATCATAAACAGAAGTGATGCTCGTCTCCTCAAGCTCAAAACCCACACCATAAACCAGCGCCTACTTTACCTTTAATCGGGTGAAGTAAATATTTTACTTATAATTTTATGACCGCAGCCCTCGAGGCTCAAACCGACACCATAAACCACTGTCTCAACCTCTTTTCTATGTGCTGAAACCAGCAACCCCTCACTACTGCACTTACGTGTCGCATCACCGAACACGGCCGATCATAAACCAAAACTCACGGACGCAGCCAGATTTACGGCTGTCAAGGCGCCAACCGCACTGTAAGCCAGTATCTGCTTAACCTTAATTTCATACTAATTTCATGGTCGCATCAACGAGGACTCAACCGACACCATAACCCACTTCAAAACCTCTATTCAATGTACTGGACTTATGGCCGCTTCCAAAGATTCTAATGTATTATTGCTACAGAAGCCAGTCTTAGACTGTTAATGTGGAAGGTAAAGTGGCTGCAACTAGACTCAACGAGTATGTTATTAGTATCTTGCTAGAAGCAGTTCATTTAACAAACTGAATTTATTTTATTTTATTAATTTTGGAATAAAGCATAGAATATAGTACAACAACCTCAGTTTTATCTGAATTAAGAAGCAGAAAGTTAGCTATGGCCATCCAGGTCTTTATGTCTTTAAGACATTCCTGCAGTTTAACTAATTGGTGTGTGTTACCTGGCTTCATGGACAGATAGAGCTGCGTGTCATCTGCATAGCAGTGAAAATTTATGCTATGTCTTCTAATGATGCTGCCTAGGGAAGCATGTATAAATGTAAATAGAATTGGTCCTAGCACTGAACCCTGTGGAACACCATAATTGACCTTAGTGTGAAGAAGACGACTCCATTTGCTTGAACAAATTGGAGTCTATTAGATAGATATGATACAAACCACTGCAGTACAGTACCTGTAATACCTACAGCATGTTCTAATCGCCTAATAGGATATTATGATCAACAGTATCAAACGCAGCACTGAGGTCTAGCAGGACAAGCACAGAGATGAGTCCACTGTCAGAGGCCATAAGAAGATCATTTGTAACCTTCACTAAAGCTGTTTCTGTGCTGTGATGAGCTCTGAAACCTGACTGAAACTCTTCAAATAAGCCATTCCTCTGCAGATGAACTGTTAGCTGTTTGACAACCACTCTTTCAAGGATTTTTGATATGAAAGGAAGGTTGAGATTGGCCTATAATTAGCTAAGACTGCTGGGTCTAGAGATGGCTTTTGAGTAAAGGTTTAACCACAGCCACCTTGAAGGCCTGTGGTACATAGTCGATTATATCCTTTCTCAGCAAGGCAACGGCTTGCCCCAAGACCAGACATCACCATACCCAGACTCTGAGCTCTGTGCAGCAGTCCTGGCTTGAGGTGGCGGAGCTTGTCGCGGGACGAGCTGGACATAGCAGTTGATCAGGTGAGCTTCTATTCAGACTCCAAAGTAGTCAAAAGAGGCGTTTTTACATTTATGTGCACAACAGAGTGGAACGATCAGGTGATCTACACAAGCTCACCAGTGGCATTATGTGCCCACCACTTAAATCCCGCTGATCATGCCACGCCAAGCATTACCTGCTGAGCAGCTTTCACTCCACATGGCTCAGTGGACCCACTTTCCTTACCAAGTCAGGAAATAGGTCAATCTCAGGCAGAGTCGCTTGATCTTGTAGACCCAGAGACTGACAACTAACTGCGCCATGAGGTAACTACTTCAGTTACCACTCTTGCAAAGGACGTTCTCAGTAGTGCCAGATTCTAAAAGTTTTCGTTGGAATGTACAACTGAAAGCTATATCTAAATTCGGCCACACTGTTCAGTCCTTACAGAACATAGAAGGCTCCTGTCAGGGCTGGCACAGCTGTAGTGAGCATTTAACCGAAAAGCAGCTTGATCAAGCTAAGATCATTATCATTCGCAGACCGGCCCAAAGAGAAGTCTATGCAGAAGACATAAGACAGCTTGAAAAGAGTATGCCCCTCAAAGGTTCAAGCCCACTTAGCAAACTGAACCCATTTATCGAAAGAAATGGAATCCTCAGAGTGGGTGGGAGACTAAGATGAGCACAGTTGACTTCGGATGAAACAAACCTATCCTCATCCCTGCAAAACACCACCTTGCTCAGCTCATTATAAGACACTTCCATGTGAAAGTATGCCATCAGGGCAGACATTTTACTGAAGGGGCAGTCAGAGCTGCAGGCTTTTGATTGTGGGAGGAAAAAGAGCAATAAGCAAAATAATATTCAACATGCGTGACATGTCGAAAACTAAGGGGCAGACAGCAGGAACAGATTATGGCTGAGCTACCAGGGATAGGCTGTCCACTGACCCTCCTTTTCACACATGTAGGGCTTGATATGTTCGGCCCTGGCCTGTCACTGTCAGTGAAAACGCTGCAGGGCAAGTTGACGCAAAGCGATAGGCAGTCCTATTTTATGCATGAGCACATGGGCCATTCACATTGAAGTTATAGAGTCAATGGACACGCCGTCATTCATCAATGCCCTGTGTCAGCTTTTTTTTTTGCCATCAGAGGTGCAGTCAAACGCCTTAGGTCCGCTTTGTGGGACAAATTTTGTGAGTGCCTGCAAAGAGCTGCAAATAGACAAACAGGGCTGCTACAACAGCAAACTACCCAGATAGCAAGACGACATTGAATCTATGTTGATTTTTCATCCGAACCGTCAGATATGGTCGGGTTGAAATGCCAATGTTGTAAACAACATTGAAATACTGTAATAAACCGACGGTCTTACTATAGAGACGTTGTAACGATGTTGATTCACCGTTGTTTTTTTGTCATTGATATTTGATCTATTTATAGTCGCACCAGGTGACAACAACAACGCCGAGAAAACGCTCATTTATAGTTGACGATCATTCGTCCCCGTCACCATCAAAAACCATCGATTTGTAGTTGAGCATTAAATTGCATTGCAACTGATCGGGTATAAAGTACCAGAGAAAGTAGATTTATTGTTCATTTGTTATCAATGACTTGGTCTAGTTCACCAGCTTTTAAAAAAAATCGTGTCTCACGGGCAATTTATGTGTAGTTGACCGGGAAATTAAAGCAGCGATCACTTGGACTATTCCACAGCACCCCTCTCACATTGGTACATCCCCCAGGTATTCATTTTTTCACAGTAGAGCGGGACATTTGATTTACTCTCAGCGGAATTGGACCGGAGAAGGCATCAGGTCATGCACCGCACTGGCCTGCACCACGATTAATATAAAGTAAGAATGAATGATTTTTTTCCTGCTCGTTATTTCCATGTTTGTATTTGAATAATAGAAAACTCGTTAATGTACAACATTAACGTAGTTTTTTACTGTTATTTACGTTGTTCCCACAAAATGTGGGAGCCCGAAATTGTGTCTATTTTACAATCCGCAACAAATAAATTGCACTGCTAACAAAGTATATCAACAAAGAAAACATTTTCGCTTCATAATTTCTTCGTTATATTCCTCACAGCTAGCTTTAACGCTCGAGGTTTCCTTTGTTCTTGTTGTCGCCGGCGCTTTGACCCAGACTTTCGCTTCTGTAGTTAGTACTACAAAAATTCTAAATCTGTGATATATGATTGATAAACGAAAGTTAACTGTATAAACGTGTTCAATGACTTTGTTACTTTTGATGATTGAGAGCACCGCCAACCGCACAAAACTTTAGACTCAGTTTGAATGCTCACGCAGCATGCCCACGTGACTGTAACGCTGCACGCAGCATACGACTTTCCGCTTGTGCCTTGAATAATGAATAAGGTACACTCACACGCACTCAGCGTATTTTTGAAACCGCTGATTTTTCTATGCTTGTAACCTTTTGTCCACACGTAATGTATGTCTGGCCGCATATTGTGTTTGTATTTCCAGGCACATTTCACGAAGCGGAACGTAGTCTTCAGAGATATCCACGTGAACGCTGTGATACGCCTGACCTTCAGTCCAAGAAGAAACCCAGACCAGTCTTAAAAGAAAGCACAAGTAAAACCTTTTATTCACAAACATATCTTTGATTGTTAAGAATTTATGATCTTGTCTTTTTATATATATCTGTGGTGCTTGCATACTGCAATATCACCACATAATATAGTCCAAAAGTGGAAGTTTGTAAACTTTTAAAATGCGATGCAGTGTACACTTGTGCACTTCAAAAATTCATTGTATACTGTACCTTCTTGCACGCCTCTGTTTCCTGTGTGTGTTGTTAGAAATCAAACTAACTTTAGGAAACAATATGCCAAAAGCATATTTACCATTACTTAAGACCGTTTTTAATTTCTTTTCTTTAGACCAAATCTCTGTACACATATAATGGACTCAGAGGATGAGCAGCCTACAAAAACCGGTTTCCCCCAGGCCCCCGAAAGTGAAAAATACCAGGTAATAAAATACTGTCTAGTGTCTGTGTACATATCTGTGTCTGACACGAGGAAACTTTTTTTGACAAGTTGTCTGTATTCTTAAATACTTAAAAATTATCTTTTCTAAACAGCCCTCATCACCCGCAGTCTGCCCCCAGCCCACTGATAGCAACCATCATAATGCTCCCCCGCCCAGCTTCCGCACCTTTCGCCACTCCGCACAAACCGACACAGCTTTGCGATCTCGCCAGCATGCAGAGTCTGATGTCTTCCCTATAGATGGTATGTTTTAAAAGCTTTTAAAGCTGCATCACAATGTCATTGTATTTTATCTAAAAAAACCCAATTTATACCCTGAATGTCATCTTGTTGTGATTTTTTTTTTTCTTCTGTAGATTCCAGAGACTCTGTGAGGCCACTATTACAAGGCAAGTTTGAAAATCTTTGAATTTCACAGTTTACATGGTATAACAAATATATGTGACAGGCAAAAAACTAGTAAACACTTTTAGTAGTTACAAGAACTAACAAATGAATATCCAACAAAAGGTAATAGAAAATACATTGTACTGCCAATACTTTTGGTTTATTCTTTTGTATGACTTGAAAATCAGGCTTTAGGAAAACTACATGACATGTTTCTATCATCAATTACATGAAGTAAACACATGTAAGAACTTCTGCATACACATTTAAGACATGAAACACGCTAATTCCATCTCATAAAATGTGTCTATAGGTGAGACGCTTTATGTTGATTGGTGCTGCTGGACCACACTGGAGGTGCGAAGTCAGCAAGTTTTAACATTTATTGTAGTTTTATGAGCCTAAAGTGAACAATAAAGGGATCAATTGATGCTGGGTGCGTTTCACATTTCCTATGTCTGTTTTTTGCTATATTACTTTGTCTTTCTTAATAACAAGACTTTCATGTCCGTTAATCTGAGATGGAGTCTTTTGGTCTTTAGTTATTTTTGTCCCTCGGGTTGTACACTTTGTACAGCCCGAGGACCCCATGTTTTCTTTTTTTCTTTTTTTTAAAGGATACACTTGTGGCACACCATGCTAAGACATATCACATTTTCAGCTTATAGCTTTTTGGGAATCAAATGCGGCAGTTTGCTGATTTCGCCTGGTGACTTCTCATGTTTATCAGCCTAGGGAGTTTACATACTTTCTCCCTGCTGAAGACAATTAACAAGAGCTTATTCATGTGCTCTAATTCCTTTTTGTCTTTTGTTTTTTTGTGTGTGTGTGACTATTTTTGTCCTAGATGGCCTGGCGAGCAGGTAGGGGCTAACTCTATGTCCCGAGTTGGTCTTTGCTCAAGCAGTCCAGAAATGGCCCAGATATGCTCCAGATCGCACGGGTGGCGAGGACGACATCATCCATCCCCATCCCGGAGTAAATAATAAAAGTGACGTGAAACATAGAAATGTAAATAGGAAACTTTGTCTTTAATAAAGTATTTTGCAAATGATACATGTCTATTGACCTTTTTGTTTTTTTTTTTGTTTTTTTTCAATAAAAAGCAACTGTAACGAAAGAGGTGGAAAATCAATACCATAGCTCAACAGTGTTTCAATATCAGAATCTGACATTGTTTCAATGTCAACAGTGTTAGAAAATATAACGTCAATCAATGTCAGGTTTCAACATTGATTCAACATCAAAACCTGACGCTGTTTCAACGTGAAAAATGGGTGCAAGAGTGACGTTGGGTCAACGCCACACTTCAACGCTGCTTCAATGACGCCACCTGATATTGACTCAACATTGTTTCAATGTTTCCTCGTTACCAATCTAACATTAACATGGAAATCAAATCAATTATACTGAATATATTTGTTTCTCGGAAGAAAGTTTTCCTGTGTGTTTGAATCAAAAAGACATTATGTGGATGTTGATGTGAAAGTGAGCTGATGGTGAATCTAAGTGAAGATGAACTGCATGGGTTGATGCTTCATAAAGTGAAGTATATTCATATGCACCCAAATGTTCATAATGGAATTTTCTATGTTAAGAAGAAAAGGAGAAAAATGAAATGAAGTGATTTTGAAGCTAAAAGTCAGACACAGAGAGGATGAACGCTTATGGTTAGTTGCTCTAGTTCTTATGATGAGCAGAGACGCTATCTGAAGACTCGTCCCGTGAGTCCACAGTTTGACAGAAATTCATAGAAATTTATCAGGATAAGATAGAAGATCTTTATTGTCACTGTTACCAGAACAATGAGTAGTTTGGCATCTCTCCATTGGCAGCTTGTATCTGTTTACATTCAGATTCTTAGGATAATAGAAGAAGATAAATAAAGATAAGAACAAGTTTCAGAGGTACCTACACAGGAATGTGTAATGCACAATAAATGAAGTATCTAAACAAAAGGATCTGCACAAGTTCTATACAGAAACAAATCTATAGATATATCTGCAGGTACAGTGTAAAGAGGAGGATCAGGTCAGTATAAGGTGCTCTGTGATTGGTGGGATTGCACATTGAGCAAGTTTGTAGAATGCTGGTTGCTGCTGTAAAGAACACAGTTCTATAAATAGAGGCAGGAATTCTACTGTAATGAATACTGGTTAGAAATAAATCTAGTGCAAGTGTCCATGAGTGTTAACAGCACAGTTAACCTTCAATCAGGTGGAGGTAGAAACTCTACTGAGTCTGTTTGTCTTTGTTGGACCTGTAGAGTTTACCAGAGGGAAGGTGGAAAGTGAGTGTCCAGGGTGGAGGGGTCCTTGATGATGATGCTTCCTGCTGAAGTCTGCCAGTATAGATGTCTCTGAGGGGGTTAGTGAAGTGCCGACAGCCTCTGCTGCCCCTCACCATGCGCTGTAGTTTCTCTTGTCCTCCACAGTGCAGCAGTTGAAGCAGAGGGGCAGCAGGAGGTCAGAAGGCCTCGATGGTGGAGCAGTAGAAATTAATTAGCAGGCTTTGGGGCTTGACATTGCTTCCTGAGGAAGTGCAGCCTTGTTGTGCTTTCCTACCTGGTGGGAGGTGTTTGTGGACCAGGTAAGGTCGGCCGAGATGTGGACCTAAGGAACTTGAAGCTTCCACCCTTTCTACCTCCTCCATCAATGTAGAGGGTGGAGTGCTCAGATCCTTTGTTCTGCTGAAGTCGATTATCATGTCCTTGGTCTTGGCTGTGTTCAGATGCAGGTTGTTGTCGCCACACCATTGCTTCAGATGCTGAACCTCTCTGTAGCTGAATCATCGTTGTTGTCCATCAGTCCTATGACAGTGGTGTCATCAGCACATTTATAATGGTGTTACTGGTGTGGACTGGAGAACAGTCATGGGTGAAAAGTGAGTATAAGAGGGACTGAGGACACACATTCAGAGTGAGGGTGGAGGAGGTGTGGCCCCATTCTGACGTTCTGGGTGTGTTGCTCTAGAAGTCCAGTATCCAGCTGCACAGTGAGCTGCTGGGTCCTAAGTTACTGAGTTTATGAACCAGTTTGTGGGCTTGAACTGTGTTGAAGGTAAAGTCCACAAACAGCATTCTCACGCACGTGTTTCCTGCTGTCCAGATGTGTGAGGGTTGTGTGAAGAGCTGTAATCATGGCGCCCTCTGTCCACCTGTTTGCCTTCTACAGACTGTAGCAGTGAGAGGTTGAAGATGGTGGTGAAACCTCTGCCAGTTGGTCTGCACATGCTTTTAAGCACTCCACCGGGCTGCACCGTCAGCACCAGCTGCTTTCTCGCATAGACTTGCGCAGTGTGGCTTGACCTGATGCTGCTCCAGCTGGATGGGGCGCCGTCCTCTCTGTAACGCAGGATAGGTGTTGGTGTCACTGTTTTGTTGGTCAAAGCGGGCTAAGAACTGCTTTTATGGTGTCAGGTGAGGTGATGTGCGGAGTTTGTTTTGTGTGCGATTGTCCTTGTAGCCAGTGAGTGTCTTGATCCCTGCCACATGTTTCTGGAGTGGTTTGTGTTAAAGTGTCCTCTACGCGCTGTTTGAATCTGCATTTGATTCTTTGATGCCTTTAGATCAGACGCCCTTTGTAGGTTTGTTGGTCTCCTGATCTGAAGGCGCTGCTCTCTGTAGAGCTTGCACCTCACTGTTGAGCCACGGCTTCTGCTTTTGGGAACACTTTAACAGTCTTTTGTTGTTGTTAGACCTCAGTGCAGATGTGTGAGAGTACAGCAGATGTGTGGCCCTCCAAGTCTGTTCCTTCTGCGAATACACTCCAGACCATGTTGTCCAAACAGTCCTGCAGGGTTGTGGTGGATCCACAGTCTAGTGTGGACTGTGTTACTTGGGTCTTAGAGACAAGGTTTGGATTTCTGAGGATGTTTCTGGGGGATCTAGTTTTGGTTAAATTATAGTTCTGCATTCTTCATCATCATTTCACTTATTTCTTGGTGTTCACATCTCATTTATTTCCCTTTCCTGATACAACTGTTAGTTCATGCTGGTTTAAATGAGTCCTAAACTCATTGTATGTGACATTAAACATCTTAAATGTAACTTTCTGTAGCAAAGAAAGCTGCAGGAGCCCAGGTTTCATCTTTCACACACATCAGGAGCAGCTGCTCCATCACAAACACCACAGAAGAAGAACAACACTGATCAGACTTAATGTAACCGGCTGTTTTATCTCGATTTATCTGACAGGGACAGAGTTCATGTTCATGGACATCAGGATAAAACAGAAGATGGAAACCTGCCAGATTTGAGCTGCTCATGTGTCGTCCCTGGGCAGGTCAGCATGACCTCTATCCAACACACAAAGACACACAGACACACAAGAAAAGCCAGAGAAACAAAGACAAATCCAAACAATCCATCATACTGAGTTAAAGTGATCACAGGTCTGTTTTGTTGAGCTTCAAAGTGTCACATGTGGACTGTTCTTTATTTCTACCACTGAAGGCCACGCCCTCTGGTCATGTGATCATGTGGTTTGTAGGAACGCCTTCCCTCAGAGGATCCACCTGTGCTTCCTCTCCTCCACCTGTTACAGTGAGGGAACGTCCTCCATGATGGAGGAGCTGCTGGAAAGTGCTGAGAGTTTCCTCTAGAGTGAGACCTCTGTCACAGTTCAGAGGATCTCACGGCAGAGACCTTCATGGACACAACAACAACATCACACTGACTCCACTCTGACATCACTGATCAATAATCAAACAGATCAAACTGATTGATCAGCCATCAGAGGAGTCGGATCAATGGAGCTACTTCTGTTCCCTGATGTTTGATCCTGACCTGAACCGTCCCTGCAGAGGGAGACACGACAGCTTCACCACAGAAACACAATAAAATAATAAGTGAAAGCAGAGAGAACCAAGTGAAAGTGAACAAACAGTTGTAACTGTGAGCAGCACGATTCTCCATCCATGATGTTTCCTGGCTCCAGGCCACACAGCTGTATCTCGTCTGTGGGGCGTTTATGGGTCAGCTCAACTGTCCGCTTTTCACACGCTCGTCTTTCTTTGGCAGCTGATAGGCCGCCCTCGGGGAACGCCCCCACCCTCCACAGGTGCTACTATTGTCCGCTTAGTCCACAGTGGATTAAAAGAATATTGTGCAACAACATGAACACACAATATCAGGATAAAACCTGATATTCAAATAAACAAACATAAATATGACAATAAAATCACAGCAGGTAAAAGCAACACTATGCACCAATGCACAGTCTGATCAAACTGTGTGACATCAGCATGTTTCAGACAGCTGTGACATTAAAGATCTAATCAAACAATAATGAATCACTTTGTTTGTGCAGCAGCGTCAGGAAATGTTCAGAGCTCGTCTCTTCCTTCCAGCTGCTCTGATGGATCAATAAACCCTGTGATCATGTTGTAAAGTGAGTTTGTTTCTGCACTGTGTGAACTTGACACACACACTGAGTCAGTTTGTGGAGCATCCAGCACAGTCTGACTGCAGCTCTGCTGGACCCTGAGCGATCCCTCTGATCTTCTTCTTCTTTCTAATCCTCTCCATCCTGCTCACCTCCAACAAAACTCTCAGCATCTTCAGCTCTGCCACCTGCAGCTCCTCCTGTCTGTGTGCCACCGCCTCCATCACAGCAGGTCTCACTGCCATCTCCTCCTCTTCACTCTTACTGCTCTCTCCTGTCATAAATCAGCCCTGACCTCTCCTCATCTCTCCTGTTTGACTTTCTTCTGCAGACCTCCTCCTCACTCACTACAGATCATAACTTTGTCTGCAAACATCAGAGTGTTCTATCAGCACTGCAAACGATAAAGGGCTCAGAGCCACCTTCTTGTGAGCCCGACTGCCTGAGCCTGTGAGTATTTAGAAAGTAGAAGGACAGAAACCCAGGTGTGGACGAGGTTCGTTGCATCAAAAAACAGCTGCTGCTGCAGATTCCTGTTGAAGGGGCTTTCAAATAAGTGCGTCTGAATACCAGAAATATGATGTTAAAGAAACAATCATAAAGTTGTGTTTCCAGTTTGTCATTATTAGAAATACTATCAGCCACAGGCTGAATGGACAATGGAGTAAACTGATACTGGTCCCATCCATGACCTCTGGACCCTGACCTGCATCTACAAGACTGAGCCCCACAGTGAGCAGCAAATTGCTCTTCAGCAGGATGTTTCCTCCCCTGCTGCAGACGGCAGGTGGAGGTGTTTGTGGCTCCATCTGTGGTACTTTAGGAAGTCGACCGAGGTCTCCAGGTTACAGCAGCTTTCTTTCATCTTCGTCTCTGTAAACTTGTGTGTCCTCAGTTTAATTCCTGATGTGTTCCTGACTCGCTTTTGCAACCAGTCTGCAGCACCCCAAAAGTGCTGCAGACATGGTTGAAGAAGAACAGAGTTAGACTGAGCTGCCACAGTCTGCCATGTCTCACACGCCTTTCTTTGGGCCCCTGGCATCAGCAACGTGTTCGTGAGGATGTAGCTTTGAGTGACCACAATCCGCGCCTTTTGTTGACCTTTTCATTTGAGGACGTGGGCCGCTGACAATGAGTTTATTTGAAATCAGAAACAAAACTCAGATCAGAAAATGGAGAAATTAAAGTTTTGTTTACACAATCAGTTGTTATGGCCTGGAGCTGGTTTCCTCACCTATAAATGTATGGCTTCTAAAGCAGACAGTAACAAAGTCTGATTTTCTCTGTAGATCACAGAAATCAGTGACAAACCCCCCAGAGCAGTTTTGTTGTGCAGCCACTGCTGCCTACCTTTTTACACACCGTGAGCATTTGATGAGAATCAGCCGCCTGCAGCCTCCCCTAGATATTCTCCTGCACAAAGCTTTTTGCCCTTGTAAACCTTTAACGCTTTTCTGACTGGAGTGTTCCAGCTTTTTCAAACATGCCGCTAAGAAGCAAAGCTCAGCAAACCCAGCTAGGATCCAACATTACATCAACATTATAGATCAGTTTTCTTTTCAGGTCAAAGCTTGTTGAGAAGCCGCTTTGCTGCCCACCCTCACAGCCTGCTGTGAAGAAACACCCACATCTATGTGACCGCTTCCACCTGGTTTTGGTCAAATGCATCCACTGACACTGCACTACTAACAGTAAGAAGTGTTATTGTGATGTCAGCAGATGGTGGTGGAAATATGGCACAGTCCTGGTCTTGTTGGAGCCTCCTGCTCTCGAACATCTGAAGCCTTCACCGCCATGACTGAGCACAACTCAGGGAGGAAACATTTACTGAAGTTGCTGTGCAACATTTCGCGTCACATGATCAGGTGGTGACAGTCAAGGAGCTCACCAGAGGGACACCAGCCAACAGGCTGGGTATCCTCACTCATTTAAGCTAATCCATTCCTTGAATCGCTGGAAGTTTGCCTCAGACAGTCAGAAATATTATCATTCATTCATATTTTTATATCTATAAAAGAAAGCTGACACTGTGAGACTTCACCAGAGGTGGAGTATCACAGCAGAGGCCTTGTGTCAAAGTCACTGAGGATAAACAGAAGAACATGAAGCAGATTTTCCTGCTTCCTGGCTTTTTTATAGCAGATGACCCGTAAAAACATTCTGTAGAACAAAAAACACAGGAACATGACCTGATGAAGTGAAGCTAAGAGCAGAGTTACAGAGGTTTGATTACAGACACAGCTGAGAGCTGGTAATTTTGTATCTATTTTACAAAGTTTGTCCAGTTTTGAACAGCAGAAATGAGAGACCAAGTCAAACCAACAACAAACCCAGCGTCGACAGCGCCGTCAACAACGGTAGACTGGTGGGCAACAACAATGTCAATAATGCAGAAAACAGAGATTTTAGATGAAACCGATCCTGATGCCTTTTGCAGAATCCGTGTTCCTGCTCCCCAGTTACTGTTTGTGCTGTTTGATGGTTGCTTGAAACTGTGGGAGCTTTTAACCTGAGATTCAGGCGTCAGCTAAAATACATTTATATTTAAACATCGATTCAGATTTTAATGAATCAATATGACGTTATCCAAGCTAGAATCGATTTAATCACCAATCAAAACCCACCCCTACCTAAAGCAACCATCGGCATTGCGGGGGTAGTGTAGTAGGGGAGACACTCACCTGACTTAAAATAGTGCCGGAATGAAACAAAAGACCCAGAGACGATGGCGGAGAACAAGAACCAGGAGAACCAGCAGAACCAGCAGAACCAGGAGAGCCAGGGAGAACCAGGAGAACCAGTAGAACCAGCAGAACCAGGAGGACCTCAGATGGAACCAGGAGAGCCAGGAGAGCCAGCAGATCCAGCAGAACCAGGAGAGCCAGGGGAACCAGGAGAACCAGGGGAGAGCCAGGAGAACCAGGAGAACCAGCAGAACCAGAAGAACCAGGAGGACCAGGAGAACCAGGAGAGCCAGGAGAGCCAGCAGAACCAGCAGAACCAGGGGAGGAGCTAGTGGGGAACCAGGGAGAACCAGGAGAACCAGGAGAACCAGGGAGAGCCAGGAGAACCCAGGGAGAAGCAGGGAGAACCAGCAGAACCAGGGGAGAACCAGGAGGGCCAGGAGAGCCAGGAGAACCAGGAGAGCCACACGGGAACCAGGAGAGCCAGGAGAACCAGGAGAACCAGGAGAACCAAGAGAACCAGGAGAACAAGGAGAACAAGGAGAACCAGGAGAACCAAGAGAGCCAGGAGAACCAGGATAACCAGAGAGAGCCAGGAGAACCAGAAGAGCCAAGAGAACCAGGAGAACAAGGAGAACCAGGACAACCAGGGGAGAACCAGGAGAGCCAGAGAACCAAGAGAACCAGCAGAACCAGGAGAACCAGGAGAACCAAGAGGCCAGGAGAACCAAGAAAAACCAAGAAACCAGGCGAGCCAGGAGAACCAGGAGAGAACCAGGAGAACCAGGAGTGGCCAGGAGAATCAGAGAGAACCAGGAGGGCTAGGAGAGCTAGGAGAACCAGGAGAACCAGCAGAAACCAGGAGAACCAGCAGAACCAGCAGAACCAGGGAGAACCAGGAGAACCAGCAGAACTAGTAGAACTAGCAGAACTCAGGAGAACTAGCAGAGCTGTGGGGCCCAGGATGGAAATGGTTCAGTAGAGAAACACAAATTGTCAGGTGACCTTGACTGAATGTAATGAATTAAAGAATCTGCTTAGATTTAAAATGGTGAGCAAGCATGCTTATTGTGACAATATTAAAAAGTTCAGTTTGAGTGATTGTGATCGCCTACAGCAGGGTTTTGGTTTGATGTTGACCTTGACCTGCAGGGACATCTCTGTCTGAAATGATGACGGAGCAGGTGTAGGTGGCGCTGTCAGACAGGTGGAGGTTGTGGGAACAGGTAGGAGGCTCTGGATTGGTTCATAAGTGTGAATAAAATGTGTCATAGCAGGAAGCAAAGCCATCAGGCCTTAGAAGGAATTCAAGAAAGTGTGAAGTCTGTCTGCAGTGCAGTGGAGTGATCTCCCTATGAATGAGGTTAGAAGTCTGAAGTTTAGGAAGCAGCTGCACGTCAGGAAGCACAAATGATGAGGAGAAGGCGTGGAGCGCTGTGTCAGGCTCTGTGGAAAACCAATCAACTTTTGCATGTTTTGAACTGAAGAAGAAGCAGGATGTGAACTTTGTAGGTCAAACAAAGCTCAGGGTCACATTTGATCCAGTACTGTGTCACCATCAGTGTTGGGGGCAAAAGTTACTTTGAAAAAGTATTTTATTATAGTTACTAGTTACTTCCTTCAAAAAAGTAACTGAGTTAGTAACTGTTACAATATTCTAAAAGTAATTAATTACTTGAAAGTAACTATTGTGTTTAACCTCTCAGTCCAGGGTAGAATTGGCCATTTTAACTACTTTTGATGTTTCCACATTTTACCTGTAAAACTATTTATTTGCCTTGTTTGGTATCATCCTTTTCAGCACAACCTCACGTGTTCTGAATTACAGTTATGTTTCATGTTGACATACTGTACTAACACAACTGATCTAAAATCAGACACAAAACATAAAATCAGAGTAGAAAAGTTATATTTTACTGTAAGAACCACAAACATGTTTAATGAATCATATTTCATAACTTTAAATGCAAATATAAATTGTCAATTTTAAAATCCTATGCACAAGTTTTGCAAACAACAAAGTTATTTGCATCCATTTACCTTTTTACCTTTTTTAAAATAACTATTTCAAACTATTTACATAACAATCAGCTGTTCTTCAATAAGATGCCACACAAATTATTTTGTGCCAATTCCAAAATATAATTTCTGTCCACTATAAGGAGAACATCACAGCCTGATACCTGCAGGTCTGACATAGCAGCAGGTGTATCACTGTTGTTTCTACCTGAGACAGTAGTCGCCTCATTGTTCTGACACACAACACAAAAACACAACACTACACACCAACTACACACCCAAACACGCTTAAACTCTCGAATCTCTCACTCACAACTCTCTCTCTCACTCTCTCTCGCTCTGCTACCCTAAAACTTTTTGTTTTGTTTTGTTTTTCCTCATACAGAGAGGTCTCGGCCATGCTGTCCTCAGACAGTAAACGTGATTTAAACTTTGAGGAAAAACGCCACAGATATCTTGTTTATCATGACTCTGGTTTTACGTGGCCTATCAACACAATTTTAAAAACTAGAAAAATTTGCATTTCCTGCGAAAATGCAGTGTGATGCTTTAAAGCTGAAGCTTTGCTAAAAGTAGCTGAAAAAGCTGAAAAGTTGCAGAAATTGTAAATGAAGCAAAGGAACTTTACAAATGTAGTAACTTAGCAATATCTTAGAGGAAACATAATACTTGGCAGAAATACAATAGCATAGCAGAACTTAGCAGAAATATTGTAACTTACCAGAAACACGATAACTTCTCAAAAATACAAGAATTTAGGAGAAATAGTATAAGATAAGAGAAAGAATATATTTAGCCAAACATTCTTAAACATTACAGAAATACTATGATTTAGAGAAACAGTACAACATATAGCAAAAATGCTGTAATTTGACAGAAATATACATACATCCATCCATCCATCCATCCTCATCCGCTTATCCGAGGTCGGGTCGGGGGCAGCAGCCCAAGCAGAGAAGCCCAGACCTCCTCTCCCCAGCCACCTCCTCCAGTTTCATCCGGGGAACACCAAGGCATGCTTCCCAGGCCAGCCGAGAGATATAATCTCTCCAGCTGCCCTGGGTCTGCCCTGGGCCTCCTCCCGTGGGACATGCCCGAACACCTCACCCAGGAGGCGCCCAGGGGCATCCTTGTCAGATGCCCGAACCACTCAACTGGCTCCTTTGATGTGGAGGAGCAGCGGCTCTACTTGAGCCCTCCCGGATGGCCGAACTTCTCACCCTATCTCTAAGGGAGAGGCCAGCCACCCTTCGGAGGAAGCTCATTTCTGCCGCTTGTATCCGCGATCTCGTTTTTTCGGGTCACTACCCACAGCTCGTGGCTATAGGTGAGGGTCGGACGATATCGATCGGTAAATTGAGAGCTTCGCTTACACTCAGCCCTTTCACCACGACGGACCGGTGCAGCAGTCCGCATCACTGCAGCCGCAGCACCAATCCGCCTGTCGATCTCCTGCCCTTCTCCCATCACCGCGAACAAGACCCCGAGATACTTAAACTCCTCCACTTGGGGCAGGAACTCATCCCCACCCAGAGTGGGCACTCCACCCTTTTCCGGCTGAGAACCATGGCCTCAGATTTGAGGTGCTGATCCTCATTCCCGCTGCTTCACACTCGGCCGCGAACTGCTCCAGTGCGAGCTGGAGGCCCCTCACTCCGATGAAGCTATCAGAACCACATCATCCGCAAAAGCAGAGATGAGATTCTGAGGCCACCATCAGTGAAAGCCCTCCGCCACTTGGTTGCGCTTTAGAAATCCTGTCCATAAAAATTATGAACAGAATCGGTGATAAGGCAGCTCTGGCGGAGCCCATCACCCACCGGAAACGAGTCCGACTTATTGCCGGCAATGCTAACCAAACTTTACAACGGTTGTATAGGGATCGAATGGCCCGTAGCAATGGGCCAGACACCCCATACTCCCGCAACACCTCCCATTAGGACACCCCGAGGGACACGGTCGAATGCCTTCTCCAAGTCCACAAAACACATGTAGACTGGTTGGGCAAACTCCCATGCACCCCTCAAGTATCCTCGAGAGGATAAAGAGCTGGTCCAGTGTTCCGCGACCAGGACGAAACCGCATTGTTCCTCCTGTATCCGAGGTTCGACTAACGGACTAACTCCTCCTTTCCAGCACCCTGGCATAGACTTTCCCAGGAGGCTGAGGAGTGTGATCCCCCTGTAGTTGAACACACCCTCCGTCCCCTTTCTTAAAGATGGGGACCACCACCCCGGGTCTGCCAGTCCAGGGTACTGCCCCTGATCTCCACGCAACATTGTAGAGGCGTGTCAACCAGGACAGCCCTACAACGTCCAGAGCCTTCAGGAACTCGGGCGGACCTCATCAACACCAGGGCTCTGCCACCGAGGAGTTGTTTAACTGCCTCAGTGACCTCGACCCCAGAAATTGGCGGTCATTCCCTCATCCCCAGACTCTGCTTCCTCCTCGAAGACGGTCAGTGGGATTAAGGAGGTCCTCAAGTATTCCTTCCACCGCCTGACAATTTTCTCAGTCGACGCCAGCAGCGCACCGCCAGCACTATACACAGTGCAGGTAGAGCACCGCTTTCCTCCTGAGACGCCTGACGGTTTGCCAGAATCTCTTCGAGGCAGTCCGAAAGTCTTTTTCCATGGCCTCCCGAACTCCTCCCACACCCGAAGTTTTTGCTTCAGCCACTGCCCGAGCCGTGATTCCGCTTTGGCCTGTCGATACCTGTCAGCTGCCTCTGGAGTCCCACAGGCCAACCAAGCCCGATAGGACTCCTTCTTCAGCCTGGTGGCCCTTCACCTCTGGTGTCCACCATTTGTTCGGGATTACCACCACGGCAGGCACCAACCCACCTCCGGCGCCGCAGCTCAATGCAGCAGCTGCAATGGAGACGCTGAACATGGTCCATTCGACTCAATGTCCCCAGTCTCCCTCGAATGTTGTTGAAGCTCTGCCGGAGGTGTGCGCTGAAGATCTCGCGACTGGGGCCTCTGCTAGACGCTCCCAGCACACCCTCACCACGCTTAGGTGCACCGGTCTGTCCAGCGCCCTCCCCGCCACCTGATCCAACTCACCACCAGGTGGTGATCAGTTGACAGCTCAGCTCTCTTACCCGAGTGTCCAGAACATATGGTCGCAGGTCTGGTGATACGATTACAAAATCGATCATCGACCTGCAGCCTAGAGCATCCTGGTGCCACGTGCACTTATGGACACTCTTATGTTGAACAAGGTGTTCGTTATGGCCAAACTGTGATTTGCACAGAAGTCCAATAACAAAACACCACTGGTTCAGATCAGGGAGGCCGCCTCCCAATCACGCCTCCAGGTATCGCTGTCGCTACCCACGTGAGCATTGAAGTCTCCCAGTAGGACAACAGAGTTCCAGGTGGGCACCTTCCAGCACCCCCCCCAGGGACTCTAAGAAGGTTGGGTACTGAACTGCCACCGCGCGATAAGCGCAGATGACAGTCAGGACCCGCTCCCTCACCCTGAGGCGCAGGGAACAAACCCTCTCATCCACCGAAAACTCCCTCAACGCATCGGGCAGCAAGCCGGGGATATTAGAATACCCACCCCAGCCCGCCGCCTCACCAGGGGCAACTCCAGACTGAGACAGAGTCCAGCCCCTCCAGGAGACTAGTTCCAGAGCCCAAGCCATGAGAGGTGAGCCCGACTATATCTAGCCGGTACTTCTCAACCTCGCGACCAACTCAGGCTCCTTCCCCACCAGAGAGGTGACATTCCATGTCCCTATTGCCAGTCTTGGCAGCCGGGATCAGTCCGCCAGGGCCTCCGCCTCCTGGCCGCTACCACACACAATGCACCACCCAGAAATACTACATTTGGCAGAAATACTATATTTAGCACAAATCTTATAAAATAGCAGAAATAGTATGATTTAGCACAATAGTAATAACTTAAACAGAAAATTGAAAAGCAAAATGGACAGCTGAAAAATGCTGAACATGCTAAGGATCCTTCAAATGTACTTGTTAAATGAAAAAATCGGCAAAAAAAAAGTATAACAGTCACACAATCACAAATATAGACACATATGGAAACACACATGCACAGAGAGACACACACAGGATCAAATTCAGTCAACCAGTCTAAATATATTGAATTTAAATCATACAATAAGATGCTCCCATAAAGGCTCTCTCTCGCCTTCCTCTCTCTCTCTCTCTCACACACACACACACACACACACACACACACACACACACACACACACACCACACACAGAGCCTAAAGGAACAGTATTTGTGTCATGGAGTAACAAGAATCTGAGGTCCATATTAGAAAAGCTGCTAAAATCATAAAAGTTTGCAGAATGGTAATAAATGATGAATATGAATTAGTGGTCTGTGATAGTGTATTAATTTGTAGGAAAAAACATGTTGCCCAAGGTGGAATTGAACCCACGACCTTTGGGTTGCAGACGGTGTCATTACAAACTGTGCCACTGGGAAAGAGAACGAGCGCCTGGAAAACAGGGTGATGAACTGTCAGATTTAGATCATGTGAGAGGCATAAACGCCGATTTTTGAGTTACAAAATGTCATGTAACTCAAAAACTAGGTGGACTAGAAGCATAATTTTTGTACTGGGTGAATCAGCGGACTTTGGTGTACTTTTGACTGTGATTTTCATTGCTCTTTGTACATCCGTCGCTGAGATATGACAAGAGAAGAAAGGGCAGACCTCAGATATGATTGGCTGGCTGGGAAGCCGCAGCAGGC
Source organism: Oreochromis aureus (assembly GCF_013358895.1). Classification (NCBI taxonomy): domain Eukaryota; kingdom Metazoa; phylum Chordata; class Actinopteri; order Cichliformes; family Cichlidae; genus Oreochromis; species Oreochromis aureus. The sequence continues at coordinate 29,512 of NW_024108821.1, forward strand.
CCTGATATGTATTTGTATGTATCAGTCCTCACAGAGGATTAGCTGCCTGGGGACCTGGCAGAAATATATAGAAATAGTATGATTAAGCATAAATACTACATTTTTAGAAAAACTATATTAAGCACAAATCCTATAAAAAGCAGAAATAATATATTAAGCAATATAAATATCCTCTAAAATCCTATAAAAGCAGTAAAACTGTACTATGATTTGGTAGAAAAAATAATCAAAAATACTAATGGCAGAAATAGCAGAAACACTATATTTAGCACAAATCTTATGAAATAGCAGAAATAGTATGATTTAGCAGAAAAGCTATATTTAGCTCAAATCTCATGAAATAGCAGAAATAGTATGATTTAGCAGAAATGCTGTATTTAGCAGAAATTTGAAAAGCAGCAGAAAAGCTATGACTTAGCACAACAGTAATAACTTAAATGGAAAATTTGGAAAAGCAAATGGACAGCTGAAAAAAATCCTGAACATGCTAAGGGTCCCTCAAATGTAATTGTGAAATGAAAAAAAACAAATCAGCAAAAAAAAGTATAACAGTCACACAATCACAAATATGGACACATATGGAAACACACATGCACAGAGAGACACACACAGGATCAAATTCAGTCAACCAGTCTAAATATATTGAATCTAAATCATACAATAAGATGCTCCCATAAAACTCTCTCTCTCTCTCTCTCTCTCTCTCTGTCACACACACACACACACACACACACACACACACACACACACACACAGGAGAGAGAAGCAAGTTTTAGGTCAGTCAAGCAGCCTGGGAGCTGCTGAATTTGAATCCACCAATCAGAGAGGCTGTGTGCTTTTTCCCCCACAAAACAGGTGCACGCAGCACAGAGAGACACAGGATTTTTGCAGTCTATTTCTCATAGTGAGGACTCCCTCAAACAAATGACCATAATTTCCTAACCGTAGGGGCTAGAACGGTCATTCTTACAACCGCTTTTGTTCAGAAGAGATGGGGAATCTTAAAGTGTTGACAATTTATCATTAAAATATGAATTATTAAAGATATTTGACTTGTAATGCACCATAACTGAGTAGAGGCGAAGCAAAACTGCCTTGACCTGCCCTCAAACAACGCTTTTTAACTCTAAATCTATTTGAGTATCGATATCATTCTTTTCACCGTAAGAGACAGCAGGCTTTGGTGAACAGTCATGGAAATTTTCAGGTCTGTGTGGAAATCCATCAAAAGATATGACGAGAGAAAAAGTGCCTCATTTCCAGAGTTTGAAATCTGAAGAAATCTGAGCTAAGGACTAATTTCCTACCCTCAAACAAGTCTAACTCATCTCAGAACAGTAATAGGTGAGAAAATAATTTTGAATTGTGAGCGTCATGAGTGTCTGAAGATATACGGGGCAAGCCTCATGTCTTAACTTCGCTTCGTTAAGGAGATATGACGATTCTAAAATGCCTCTCATTACAGAAATTAAGCGGTGATTTTGATCAAACTCTCCATTGACTTTCTATGGAGAGTTTTTCGACTTTGTGTTGGTCTGAGGAGATTTGCCAAAATTCTATAAATCCCACAACAATGATAGTGACATTTTCTGAAAGCCAGCAAAAATACCTACGTTTTGATGTATAATTTGTGGGAGTTGAGTGAAAATTAATCAAGTAGCAAGAAGTTGTTCGGACATGAAGAGAAAATTGCCAAAGGTACAGTGGCTCACTTAGAACCAACTGCATAGCAACCATAATAACGCATGTATTTTGTGAAAAATCACAAAGATGAAACTCAAAACTTAAAGAGGGATAAGATGAAAACGGTAACAGATATGAAAAGCTGAATCATTCATGAATAGCCCAATAATTTGTGAACATTTTAAAGTTTGAATGGTTGTTCTAGGCGAAAGTATGAGAAAGTAGTTAAGTTTCAAAAATGAGCAAGTTTTAGCAGAATTGCAGAAATTTCCATTCATTTCAATGGGACAAATTAAAGGAAAAAGCTTAATATTTTAAAAAGTATAACAGCAAAAATACCAAAAGTCATAGCACACATTAGCAGAAATAGCAGAATAGTTTAAAATTTGAACGGTGAAAATCGCTGAAAATTGTGAAAGTAGTTAAGTGCCAAAAACGATAAAGTACAAAAAGTGGCAACTGAACTAGAAAATTTGCATTTCTAGAGAAAATTTGCATTTCCCAAAATGCAGTGTGGATGTTGAACGCTGAAGCTGTCAGCTGAAACTAGCTGAAAAAGCTGAAAAGTTGCAGAATTGTAAAAACTTTGCAGAAGCAAAGGAACGCTACAAATGTAGTAACTTAGCAGAACTGCAATATCTTAGAGGAAACATAATACTTGGCAGAAATACAATAGCATAGCAGAACTTAGCAGAAATATTGTAACTTACCAGAAACACGATAACTTCCCAAAAATACAAGAATTTCGGAGAAATAGTATAAGATAACAGAAAGAATATATTTAGCCAAACATTCTTAAACATTACAGAAATATACTCTATAGCAGAAATGATATATTTAGAAAGAAAAATATAATATAGTAGAAATACTATGATTTAACAGAAATCCTACAATATAGCTCAATAACAATGATTTAGAACAGATACTATGATTGAGCAGAATAGTAATAACTTAAGTGAAAATATTGGAAAGGTAAAATGACAAGCTGAATAAAAAGGAACATGGTTAAGTTTGCTCAAACTAATTTTGTTCACCTGTGAAAAAATAAAATAAAAATACATTTAGAAATACAAATAAGAACAGCCAACAGATACACACAAAATTAAATATGGATACACAAATCAACAAACACACACAAAATCAAATATGGATACACAAATGTAAGAGAGAGACACACACACAGGGTCTATGCCAGTCAACCAGTCTGAATATATTATATTTTTATCCAACAATGAGATGCTGCCCTAAAAGGGCTTTGTGTGTGTCTCTCTCTCTCTCTCTCACACACACACACACACACACACACACACACACACACACACTCAAACACTCACACACACACTCAGGCTCACACACACACGCACGCACACACACACATAGCATCAGCAAGTGAACAGGGGCTGTTAACAGCATGTTTCTAGGTCAGTCAAACAGCTGTGAGATTCTCAATTTGAATCCACCAATCAGAGGGGCTGTGTGCTTTTTTCCTGCCAAAACTGGTGCACCAAGTGCAGGCTTTTACAGCACAGAGAGAGACAGGATTTTGCAGTCTATTTCATAGTGAGGACTCCCTCAAACAAACAGCCATAAATTCCCAATCAGAGGGGCTACAACGGTCAATCTTAGACCGTTGTGTTCAGAAGACATGGAGAATCTTGAAATGTTGACCATTTAAAATAAAAATATGAAACATCATAGATATAGGACATAGATGATTGGTTGTCTTAGAAGCCATGATTGCCCCAATATGCAAATTTGAATGCAAGGCCTAAGATATGATTGGTTGGCTGGGAAGCCATGAAGGCAACAATATGCAAATTTGAATGTGCAAGCCTCGGATATGATTGGTTGTCTTAGAAGCCATATAAAAGCAGTAAAACTGTACTATGATTTGGTAGAAAAACTATAATTAATCAAAATACTACTATATTTGGCAGAAATACTATGTTGTAGCAGAAACACTATATTTAGCACAAATCTGATGAAATAGAAGAAATAGTATGATTTAGCAGAAATGCTGTATTTAGCACAAATACTGAAAGCAGCAGAAATGCTATGACTTAGCACAATAGTAAAAATCTAAATAGAAAAATTGGAAAAGCAAAATGGACAGCTGAAAAATCCTGAACATGCTAAGGGTCCCTCAAATGTAATTGTTAAATGACAAAAAAACAGCAAAAAAAAAAGTATAACAGTCATACAACCACAAATATGTACACATATGGTAACACACATGCACAGACAGACACACACAGGATCAAATTCAGTCAACCAGTCTAACTATATTGAATTTAAATCACACACACACACACACACACACACACACACACACACACACAAGATCCAATTCAGTCAACTAGTCTAAATATATTGAATTTGAATTTACAATGAGATCATCCCATAAAGAGGCTTCTCTCTCTCTCCCTCTCTCTGTCACACACACACACACACACACACACACACACACACACACACACACAAGATCCAATTCAGTCAACCAGTCTAAATATATTGAATTTAAATCTTACAATGAGATCATCCCATAAAAAGGCTTTTCTCTCTCTGTCTCTGTCTCACACACACACACACACACACACACACACACACACACACACAAGATCCAATTCAGTCAACCAGTCTAAATATATTGAATTTAAATCTTACAATGAGATCATCCCATAACAAGCCTTTCTCTCTCTCTCTCTCTCTCACACACACACACACACACACACACACACACACACACACACACACACACACACAGGGAGAGAGAAGTAAGTTTTAGTTTCAGTCAAGCAGCCTGGGAGCTGCTGAATTTGAATCCACCAATCAGAGAGGCTGTATACTTTTTTCCCGCCAAAACAGGTGCAGCTGTTTTTACACACACAGAGCACAGAGACAGGATTTCTGCAGTGAATTTCTCATAGTGAGGATTCCTCTCAAACAAATGGCCATAATTTCCCAACCGTAGGGGCTAGGAACGGTCATTCTTACAACCGCTTTGTTCAGAAGAGATGGGGAATCTTAAAGTGTTGACAATTTATCATTAAAATATGAATTATTAAAGATATTTGACTTAATGCACCATAACTGAGTAGAGCAAAGCAAAACTGCCTTGACTTCCCCCTCAAACAACGCTTTTAACTCTAAATCTATTTGGAGTATCAATATCATTTTTTCACCGTAGAAGAGACAGCAGGCTTTGGTGAACAATCTTGAAATTTTCAGGTCTCTGTTGAATCCATAAAAAAGATATGACGAGAGAAAAAGTGGATCATTTCCAGAGTTTGAAATCTGAAGAAATCTGAGCGAAGGACTAATTTCCTACCCTCAAACAAGTCTAATTCATTTCAGAATGGTAATAGGTGAGAAAAAATTTTGAATTGTGAGCGTCAGGAGTGTCTGAAGATATACTGGGACAAGCCTCATGTTTTAACTTCGCTCGTTAAGGAGATATGACGATTCGAATATGCCTCTCATTACAGAAATCAAGCTGTGATTTTGAAACAAGCTCTCCATTGACTTTCTATGGAGAGTTTTGAGACTTTGTGTTGGTCTGAGGAGATTTGCTAAAATTTATAAATCCCACAACAATGATAGTGACATTTTCTGAAAGCCAGCAAAAATACCTACGTTTTGATGTATAATTTGTGGAAGTTGAGTGAAATTGATCAAGTAGCAAGAAGTTGTTCGGACATGAAGAGAAATCATGAAAGGTACAGTGGCTCACTTAGAACCAACTGCATAGCAACCATAATAACGCATGTATTTTGTGAAAATCACAAAGATGAAACTCAAAAACTTAAAGAGGGATAAGATGAAAACGGTAACAGATATGAAAAAGCTGAATCATTCATGAATAGCCCAATAATTTGTAGAACATTTTAAAGTTTGAATGGTTGTTCTAGGTGAAAGTATGAGAAAGTAGTTAAGTTTCAAAACAAGCAAGTTTTAGCAGAATTGCAGAAATTTCCTATTCATTTCAATGGGACAAATTAAAGGAAAAAGCTAATATTTTAAAAAGTATAATAGCAAAAAATACCAAAAGTCATAGCACACATTAGCAGAAATAGCAGAATAGTTTAAAATTTGAACGGTGAAAATCGGCTGAAAATTGTGAAAGTAGATAAGTGCCAAAACGCACAAAAAGTTGCAACTGGAATAATAAAGAACTAGAAAAATTTGCATTTCCTGCGAAAATGCAGTGTGGATGCCTTTGGAACGCTGAAGCTGTCTGCTGAAAAGCTGAAAAAGCTGAAAAGTTGCAAAAGTTGTATGGTGGTGAAAAAAGAACATGTCGCCCCTGAGCAGGATTCAACCTGGTCCTCCTGGTGTCAAGGCAGCTACTCATCTCACTGAGCTAAACTCATTTCTCTCAAGAAGAGGAGGAAGACCGCAATTCTGTGAATTGCCAGAAGTTGCTGAGAATTGTGCTGAGAAGAGGTGAAAAGGATGAAAATTTTGCAGAAAAGAGGTAAATCAGCAGAATTTCTGCAGAAAAAGAGAAAGAAAAAAGAGAAAACTGAAAACAGGTTTTGCTATGACCGGATTTGAACCTGACCGTTTCATCTCAAGGTAACTGCTCATCTCACTGAACCAAACTCATTCTCTCAAAAAGAGATGGAGAAACTGACAATTTTGCTAAATGAGCAGAAGCTGCTGAGAATTGTGCTGAGAAGTGAAAAGGCTGAAAATTTTGCAGAAAAGAGGTGAATCAGCAGAATTTCTGCAGAAAAGAGCCAAAGAAGCAGAAACTTGCGCTGAAAAGAGATGAATCAGCAGAATTTCTGCTCAAAGGCGGCTATTCATTTCCTGAGCCAAAGTCATTCTTACAAAGAAGAGGTGGAGAGACGGACAATTCTGCTAAAAATGAGCAGCTGCTGACAATTGTGCTGATAAGAGGTGAAAAGGCTGAAAATTTTGCAGAAAAGAGGTGAATCAGCAGAATTTCTGCAGAAAAGAGGTAAAGAAGCAATAAGTTGCGCTTGAAAAGAGATGAATCAGCAGAGTTTCTGCTGAAAAGAGTTGTTTTTTTCTGAAAACAGCCAAAAAAAATGGAATTTGTGCTGAAAAGGGGTGAAAAAAATGAAAATTTTGCTGAAAAGGGTGAAGAAGCTGAAGAAGCTAAAGCATACTAAATCAAAGTATTTGTTAAAACATAGTGTTTCTGCCATATTGTGGTACTACTACATTACAACATGAATAACGGATTAAAGATGAAAGAAACTGGCAACAGATTCCTCCACTACAAACCAGTCTGATACCACTTTGCAGTGTTCATGTTTACTAGGCACTACCCTAAAAAGGCGCCACAAGAGGGCACTCCAACACAAGAGATGAGGTGAATGAGCAGAAGGTTCTGTATGCAGAAAAGAAACAGAACCAAAAGAGAAAACTGAAAAACAGGTTTTGCTCATGACCGGGATTTGAACTTGGTCCTTCTGGTCTCAAGGCAGCTGCTCATCTCACTGAACCAAACTCATTCTCACAAAAACAAGAGATGGAGCAACTGACAAAATTAGCAAAATGAGCAGAAGTGCTGAGAATTGTGTGAGAAGAAGTGAAAAGCTGAAAATTTTGCAGAAAGAGGTGAATCAACAGAATTTCTGCAGAAAAGAGGTAAAGAAGCAATAAGTTGGCGCACTTAAAAGAGATGAATCAGCAGAATTTTGCTCAAAAGAGTTTTTTTCTGAAAACAGCTGAGATTTGTGCTGATAAGAGGTGAAAAGGCTGAAAACATTTTGAGAAAAGAGGTGAATCAGCAGAATTTCTGCAGAAAAGAGGAAAGCTAGCAATAAGTTGCGCTTGAAAAAGAGATGAATCAGCAGAGTTTCTGCTTTCAAAAGAGTTTTGTTTTTCTGATAAACAGCCAAAAAGCTGGAATTTGTGCTGAAAAGGGTGAAAAAATGAAAATCCACCCTCAAAAGGGGTGAAGAAGCTCAAGACATACCAAATCAAAGTATTTGTGCTAAAACATAGTGTTTCAGCCATATTGTGGTACTACTACATTACAACATGAATAATGGATTAAAGATGAAAGAAACTGGCGAACAAATTCCTCCTGTTACAAAACCAGTTCTGATCACCACTCCCTTAGACTTTGTTCACGAGTTTGAGAAGCACACCTGGGCAAAAGGTAAACAAGAGGGCACCCAACAATAGAGATGACCCATGTACACTGAAACCTTAGCAAACAGTCACCTCGTTTTGAATTGGCAGAAATACTGAGTGAATTAGTAGTAATTTTTATAACATAACAGATATACTGCCAGGCCTCAGAACGAGCAGCTACTCATCTCACTGACCCAAACACATTCTCACAAGAGAAGAGGAAGACAGACCGACAATTTTCTGAAAATGAGCATTTGCTGCTGAGAATTGTGCTGATAAGATTAAAAGGCTGAAGATCTGAAAAGCAGAAAAGAGGTGAATCAGCCCAATAATCTGCAGAAAAGAGGCAAAGGAGCAGAAACGTTTGGTGACAAAGAGATGAATCAAAGCAAGAGTTTCTGCTGAAAAGAAGTTTTTTATTTTCTGAAAACAGCTCAAAAATGGAATTTGTGTTGAAAAAGGGTTTAAAAAATAAAAACAGCTGAAAACACCAAAAGAAGCTAAAGTATAGCCAAGATCAGAACAGTATTTGTGTTAAAACATAGTGTTTCTGCTGATATATTGTGGTAGTTTAAAGCACAAAAGTTACTACAAGCAACTAGGGGAATAACGGATTAAAGATGAAAGAAACACTGGAAAACAATATTCCTCCACTACAAACCAGTCTGACACCATCAATAGTTTGCAGTGTTCACGCTTTAAGGCACTACCCAAAAGGCACCACAAAATACAGGAACTCAATAGGGCACTCCAACACAAGAGATGAGGTGAATGAGCAGAAATTCTGTGGAAAAGACGCAGAAGGTTGCTGTATGTAGAAAAGATGAAACACTGTTGAAAAGTTGTAAGGTGGTGTAAAAATAAAGTTTTGAAATGAAAGATTCAACCTGGTCCTGGACTCAAGGCAGCTACTCAATCATTGAGGTAAACTCAGTCACTCAAAAGAGGCTGAGTACTGATTTCTGCCATGGAAATTAGCAAGAATCTGAGGTCCATATTAGAAAAGCTGCTAAAATCATAAAACTTTGCAGAATTGTAATAAATTAGCAATATAAATTACAGGTCTGTGATAGTGTATAAATTTGTAGTGAAAAACCATGTGGACCAAGGTGGAATTGAACCCACTACCTTTTGGGCTGCAGACCCGCGTCATTAGCCAAACGCGCCACTGCAAAAGAGCCAGTGCCTGGAGAAACAGGGAGATGAGCAGTCAGAATTAGATCGCAGGAGAGGTATGAAAGCGCCGTTTTCTGGAGTTACAAAACGCCGCAGAAACTCAAAAAACTAGGTGGGATAGAAGCACAATCCTTACTGAGGTGAATCAGCAGAATTTCATGGACTGACTGCGAGAGTTTTTTCTGTACCTCCGTCATGAGATATGATAAGAGAAGAAACGAAATTTCATTTTAAGAGTTTGAAAACAAACGTAATTTATGGCTCAAGAGTTTGAAAACAAACGTAATTTATGGCTCAACAGTAAGATGACAGTAAAACTGCTCCAACCGTGAGTGTCAGCAGTGTCTGAAGATGAATTGGTTGATGCCTCTGCCTTAACTTTGCTTTATTAAAATTATTGTGGCATGCAGATGAATCTTGCAAAGAAGAAACAGGGACAGATTGAGCCTGTATTTCAACACCCCAAGCTGGTAGGGGAGTTTTTTATTGAACATGCTTCTTGTGTCACAATGTGCTTCAAGGGTCAATAACAGCATAACAGAACTCACTTATGGTACTGCATTCTTTCCTATAAAAACAATAACTGTCAGTGACTTTGCAAAAAATTAACAGTCAAAACACAACATTCAAGACAAGCACCAAAAGTAACGAACCATAAACAATGAAACAAGAACATCTCAAATGCAGCATGTCCCAAGAAAATGATGGGAGAGAACTAGTTGTCTGCCAACACGCCACATTATTTATGATTTATGATTTGCAGAAACACTGGGACTTGGTATAAATACTATGACTTACATGAAATGGTTTTGACTTAGCAGAAAAGATGTAAATCTAGCAAAAGCACTTCAGCATAGCAGAAATTCTATGATTGAGCAGAATTACTAGGATTTAGCACAAACACTATGATTTGCTCAAAAAAAAACCCTTTATTTTGCAGTTATATTGTGATTTGGCAGAATACTATGCTTTGGAACAAATACCAAGATTTGGCAGAAATACTATGAGCAGTAATAATATAACATAGCAGAAATACTGTTATTTTGTGAAATATTATGCTTTTGGCACAAATACCATGATTTGGCTGGAAAATTTTGAAAATACTATGATTTAGCAGAAATACTAAGATGTAGTAGAAGTACTTTGATTTAACAGAAATACTATTATGGAGGAGTAATACTTTAACATGGGAGAAATATTGATACAGACACACAAACATACACATACACAGAGCTGAAAAGGGAACAGTGGCTGTTAAGAGTCTGGGCTTGGCATATCTAGGTCAGTTAAATTAGCTGCACCTGCTGTAATCAGCCCTTACACACAGACACAGAGAGAGGTATAAGTTTTCTGCAGTGTATTTCTTACATTCACATTCAGGATTCCCCTCGAACCTCCTGGTCTCAAGGCAGCTACTCATCTCACTGAGCCAAACTCATTCTCACAAAAAGAGGTAGATAGACTGATAATTGTGTTGAAATGATCAGAAGTTGCTGAGAACTGTGCTGATAAGAGGCAAAAAAGGATGAAAATTTTCAGAAAAGAGGTGAATCAGCAGAATTTCTGCAGAAAAGAGGCAAAGAAGCAGAAACTTGCGCTGAAAAGAGATGAACTATAGAGTTTCTGCTGAAAGAGTTTTTTTTCTGAAAACAGCCAAAAAGCTGGAATTTGTAACTGAAAAGGGTGAAAAATGAAAATTTTGCTGAAAAGGGGTGAAGAAGCTAAAGTATACCAAATCAAAGTGTTTGAAGCCAAAAACATGGTATTTCTGCCATATTGTGGTATTTCCTGCCACAAAAGTTACTACATTGCCAACATGAATACTGGATTAAAGATGAAAGAAACTGAAAACAAATTCCTCCACTACAAACCAGTCTGATACCACTTTGCAGTGTTCACGCCACTAAGGCACTACCCAAAAGCGCCACAAGAGGGCACTCCAACACAAGAGATGACCTATGTACACTGATGCACTTAGTAACAGTCAGCCTCTCACTTAGCCAATTACGAAACAGCGAGATATTACAGTGTACAAATTCACATGAAATTTGCAGGGGAAAAACAAAGCAGGAACAAGCCCAAAACAATAAAATAACTGGCTGCCATAGTTATTGCTAACTAGCACATACGCTTAAAGGTAATTAAACCAATACCAACCAATGTTTTTGTAGAAACACTGTAAAGTGATCAAATACTATGAAATAGCAGTAATACCATGATGAAGCAGAGGTGTTATGTCTTTGCAGAACACTGTAATCAAGCCCAGGAAATAATATGAAATAGCAGTAATACTATGATTTGGCAGAAATACTATGTTTTCAGCACAAATACTGAGACAAAGCAGAAATACTATGACTTAGAAGTAATACTATGACAAAAGGGATTCCTCAAATACTATGAAATTGCAGTAATACTATGATTTGGCAGAAATACTGTACTGCAGACAAATACAATGCTTTGGCACAAATACTATATTTGATTTGAATACTATGATTTGGCACGAGTAGTATGATTTAGTACAAATACTACAAATTGGCAGAAATACTGTGACTTAGTAGTAATACTATAACATAACAGATATATTATGATTTTGCAGACAGTCTATGTTTTTGCACAACTAGCACTATAATATGGCAGAAATACTATGATTTGCACAAATACTATAACAAGCAAGTACTATGATTTAGTACAAATACCTTATTGGCACAAATACTATGTTTCAGCACAAATACTATGATTTGGCAATAATACTGGGTTTTAGCACAACCACTGAGATTTGGGTGAAATACTATGATTTAGAAGAAATACTATGACTTTCAGACAAATACAATGTTTTGGTTCAAATAATATGATTTGCAAAAATACTATGATTTGGCACAAGCACCATGATTTAGTACAAATACTACAATTTCGCTCAAATACTATGAAATTGCAGTGATACTATGATTTTGAAGGAATACTATTATTTGGTAGAAATACTATGCCTTAGTAATAATACTATAACATAGCAGATATAATGTGATTTTGCAGACATAGTATGTTTTTGCACAAATACTACGATTTCGCCAAATACTATGGAATTGCAGTAATACTATGATTTGGAATACTATGATTTGGTAGGAATACTATGCCTTAGTAGTAATACTATAACATAACAGATATACTATGATTTTGCAGAAATTCTATGTTTTTGCACAAATACCACAACAACTACTACTACAATACTACAAGAAATACTATGTTTGGGCAGTAATACTATTATTTGCTATAAATACTATTATTTGGCACATATACCATAATCAGCAGATATACTATAACATAACAGAAATTCTATGACTTAGTAGTAACACTATAATATAACAGAAATTTTAACTCACACAAATAACATGATTTGGCACAAATACCATGATTTGGCAAAAGATACCATGATTTGGCACAAACACGATCATATTGCAGAAATACTATGATTGGGTACAAATACTATGATTTGGCACAAGTACTATGAATAAGTACAAATACTATGATTTGGCAGAAATACTATGATTTAGCAGAAATACTATGTTTTAACATAAATAATATCTTTTCACAGAAATTTCTGCTTAAAGGTACTATTTCTGCTTTTTAGCAGAAATACTGTAATTTTGCACAAACACTATGATTTGGGATAAATACTATGATTTGGCAGATATACTATATTCAGCACATATACTATAACATAACAGACATTCCTCCACTTAGTAGTAATCTCTATAACATAAAATAAATATTATGGTTCTGCCCCCAAACCATGATTTGGCACAAATACCATGATTTTTCAAAAATACTATGATTTAGCAGAAATACTATGATTGAGCAGAAGTACTAAGATGTAGTAGAAGTACTTTGATTTAGCACAAATACTATTATGGAGGAGTAATACTTAACATGGGAGAAATATTGATACTCACACACATACACACAGAGAGCAAAGTGTGCAGAGGCTGTTAAGAGTCTGGGCTTGGTATATCTAGGTCAGCTAAATTAGCTGCACCTGCTGTAATCAGCACTTACACACACAGACACAGAGACAGCTATGGGTTTTCTGCAGTGTATTTTCACATTCAGGATTCCCCGAACAAATGGCCATAATTTCCCAACCAGAGGGAGCTAGAACGGTCATTCTGACACCGCTTTGTTCAGAAGAGATGGGAAATCTGCAGGTCTTCATAATTCAGAGATAAAATATAAATTATTGAAGATATATGACTTGTAATACACTGTAACTGAGTAGAGGCAAAGCAAAACTGCCTTGACTTGCCCTCAAACAACGTTTTGTAACTCTAAATCTATATGGAGCATCAAAATCATTCTTTCACCGTAAGAAACAGCAGGCTTTGGTGAACAGTCATGGAAATTTTCAGGTCTCTGTTGAAATCAATCAAAAGATATGACGAGAGAAAAAGTGCCTCATTTCCAGAGTTTGAAATCTGAAGAAATCTGAGCAAGGCAAAAATTTCCTACCCTCAAACAAGTGTAATTCATCTCAAAACGGTAATAGGTGAGGAAAAAAATTTTGAATTGTGAGCATCAGGGATGTCTGAAGATATATTGGCACAAGCGTCATGTCTCAACTTTGTTTCATTAAGGAGATATGACGATTTGAAAATGCCTCTCATTAGAGAATTCCAGCTGATTTTGAAGAAACTCCATTGAGTTTCTATGGAGAGTTTTGAGACTTTATGTTACTCTGAGGAGATTTGCAAAAATCTATAAGTCCCACAACAATGATAGTGACATTTTCTGAAAGCCAGCAAAAATACCTACGTTTTGATGTATAATTTGTGGGGTTGAGTGGAAATTGAGCGAGTAGCAAGAAGTTGTTCAGACATGAAGAGAAAATTCAGAAAGGACGAGTGCACACTCTGAGTTAATTGCATAGCAACCATAACAACGCATGTATTTTCTGAAAAATCACAATTTTGCAACTGAAAACTTAAAGAGGTATAAAATTAAAACGGTAGAAGATCTGAAAAAGCTGAATCATTCAGGAATAGCCCAATAGTCTGAGAACATTTTAAAGTTTGAATGGAGTTTCTAGGTGAAAGTATGACAAAGTAGTTAAGTTTCAAAACAAGCAAGTTTTAGCAGAATTGTGGAAGATTTCCATTCATTTCAATGGGACAAATTAAAGGAAAAAGTGTAATATTTTAAAAAGTATAATAGTAATAAACACCAAAAGTCATAGCAAACATTAGCAGAAAGAGCAGAACAGTATAGAGTTTGAACGGAGAAAATCGGCTGAAAACTGAGGCAGTAGATAGATTGCAAAAACGCACGGAAGCAACTTGAAGAATAAAAACGACGGAAGCAACTTGAAGAATAATAAAGAACTAGAAAATTTGCATTTCGCTGTGAAAATGCTGTGTGATGCCTTAACGCTGAAGCTGTCTGCTGGAAAAGCTGAAAAAGATGAAAAGTTGCAAAGTTGTATGGTGGTGGAGAAAAAAATTGCCCTGAGCAGGATTTGAACCTGGCCCTCCTGGTCTCAAGGCAGCTACTCAGCTCACTGAGCCAAACTCACCTGACCAAGAAGAGGTGGAGATGGACAATTCCTGCTGAAATGAGCAGAAGCTGCTGAGAATTGTGCTGATAAGAGGTCAAAAGGCTGAAAAGTTTGCAGAAAAGAGGTGAATCAGCAGAATTTTGCAGAAAAGAGGCAAAGAAGTAGAAACTTGCGCTTTGAAAAAGAGATGAATCACCAGAATTTCTACTGAAAAGAGTTTTTTTTTCTGAAACAGCCAAAAAGCTGAATTTGTGCTGAAAAGGTGAAAAAATGAAAATTTTGTTGAAAAGGGGTGAAGAAGCTAAAGTATACTCAAATCAAAGTATTTGTGCCAAAACATAGTGTTTCTGCCATATTGTGGTACTACTACATTACAACATGAATAATGGATTAAAGATGAAAGAAACTGGCAACAAATTCCTCCACTACAAACCAGTCTGATACCACTTCTTTTGCAGTGTTCACGCTACTTCAAGGCACTACCCATAAAAAGGCGCCACACAGAGGGCACCCCAACACAAGAGATGAGGAGAATGAGCAGAATTTCTGCTGAAGAGAGGCAGAAGGTTCTGTATGTAGAAAAAGAAACACTGTTGAACCATGTGTGAAATAAATAAAGAAATGAAATGAAAGAACAACCTGGTTCTGCTCAAATTCACCAATCAGAGGTACTGCCTCAGTCTGTTTCATCAGGCTGTGTACTTGTTTCCTGCCATGGAGCGCTAACAAGAATCTGAGGTCCATATTAGAAAAGCAGCTAAAATCATAAAACTTTGCAGAATTGTAATAAATTAGCAATATAAACCACAGGTCTGTGATAGTGTATAAATTTGTAGTGAAAAAAAAACACTGGACCAAGGTGGGATTAAAACCCACGACCTTTGAGCTGCAGAGCCGTGTTATTATATGATTGGCGCCACCTGGACAGGGGGGCGGTCTGAAAGACAGAGACTTGGGCAGTCAGAAAATAGATCGCGGTGAGAGTATATATAAAACGCCGCTTTTTGAGTTACAAAACGTCGTGTAACTCTAAAACTAGGAGGGCTAGCAGCATAATTCTTGTACTGGTGAATCAGCGACTTTGGTGTATTTTGACTGGTGATTTTCATAGCTCGTTCCTACCTTCGTCGCAGAGATATGACGAGAGAAGAAACGGCTTCATTTCCAGAGTTTGAAGACTGAGAGAAGGACAGATTTCCACCCTCAAAACAAACGTAATTCATTGCTCAACGGTAAGATAATAAAAACGGCTTCCACTGTGAGTGTCAGCAGTGTTCGAAGATATATTGGCACAAGCCTCATGTCCCAACTTTGCTTTGTTAAAGAGATATGGCGATTTGAAAATGCCTCCCCGCTTCAGAATTTCAGCTCCTGAACTTAAAAACCTCCCCCATAGACTTTGAATGGGAGTATTGAGACCCTTGTGTCACCTGAGGCAAATGATGAAAAACGGTAAATTCACAATAAAGATAGTGACATTGTCTGAAAGCCAGCAAAATACCTATGATTTTGATGTATAATTTGTGGGGGTTGAGGAAATTGAGCGAGTAGAAAGAAGTTGTTTAGACATGAAGAGAAAATTCAGAACGACCAGCACTCACTCTGACTTAATTGCATAGCAACCATAGCAACGCATGTATTTTCTGGAAAATCACAATTTCAAAGCAAACTGAAAACTTAAAGAGAGATAAGATTAAAACGGTAGAAGATCTGAAAAGCTGAATCATTCAGGAATAGCCTCCAATAATCTGAGAACATTTTAAAGTTTGAATGGAGTTTCTAGGTGAAAGTATGACAAAGTAGTTAAGTTTCAAAACAAGCAAGTTTTAGCAGAATTTCTGAAGATTTCCATTCATTTCAATGTGTGACAAATTAAAGGAAAAAGTGTAATATTTTAAAAAGTATAACAGTAATAAACACCAAAAGTCATAGCCAACATCAGAGAAAGAGCAGAACAATAGAGTTTGAACTGAGAAAATCGGCTGAAAACTGAGGAGTAGATCCACGCATAAAAACGCCAACGGAAGCAACTAGGAATAATAAAGAATAAAGAGAAACAGGAACTCAATAGTGTGGAAGCGAGAAACAGGAACTCAATAGTGTGGAAGATCTTTAGGGCATCCACACAACTGAAAAGAATAAAGAGAAACAGAACTCAATAGTGTGAAGTTTTATGGGCATCCACACAACTAGAAAAATTTGCATTTCAGGCTAAAATGCTGTGTGGATGCCTTAACGCTGAAGCTGTCTGCTGAAAAGCTGAAAAGCTGAAAAGTTGCAAAAAGTTGTATGGTGGAGAAAAAATTGTCACCCTGAGCAGGATCTCGAACCTGGCCTCCTGGACTCAAGCTGCTATTCATCTCACTGACCCAACTCACTCTAACAAGGAAAGCGGAATGAGAGACTGACAATTATGGTGAAATGAGCAGAAACTGCTGAGAATTGTGCTGATAAGAGGTGAAAAGACCTGAAAATTTTGCAGAAAGAGGTAAATCAGCAGAATTTCTGCAGAAAAAGAGGCAGAACAAAAGAGAAAAACTGAAAACAGGTTTAGCCATGAACGGGATTTGAACCTGGCCGTTCTCACCTCAAGGAAGCTGCTCATCTCACTGAACCAAACTCTTTCTCTCAAAAAACAAGAGATGGAGAATCTGACACTTTACAAATGAGCAGAAGCTGTTGAGAATTGGTGTTGAGAAGAAGTGAAAAGGCTGAAAACTTTGCAGAAAAGAGGTGAATCAGCAGAATTTCTGCAGAAAAGAGTAAGAAGCAATAAGTTGTGCGCTGAAAAAGAGATGAATCAGCAGAATTTCTGCTCAAAGGCGTACTATTCATTTCCCTGAGCCAAAGTCATTCTACAAAGAAGAGGGAGAGACGGACAATTCACTGCTGAAATGAGCAGAAGCTGCTGACAATTGTGCTGATAAGAGGTGAAAAGGCTGAAAATTTTGCAGAAAAAGAGGTGAATCAGCAGAATTTCTGCAAGAAAGAGAAGCAAAAGAAGCAGAAACTTCTGCGCTGAAAAGAGATGAATCAGCAGAGTTTCTGCTCAAAAGAGTTGTCTTTTTCTGAATACAGCCAAAAAAGCTGGAATTTGTGCTGAAAAGGGAAAAAAAATGAAAATTAAAGCTGAAAAGGGGTGAAGAAGATGAAGAAGCAAAGCATACTAAACCAAAGTATTTGTACTGAAAAACACACAAAGAAGCTTGCTATATTGTGGTACTACCACAGTGATAACATGAATGGAGAAATGATTATAGATGAATAGAACTAGGTTAAATTGAAATTCCTCCACTACAAGAAAGAAAGTCTGATACCACCCTCTTGCAATTTCACGCTTACTAAGGCACTACCCAAAACGCCACAAGAGGGTACCCAACACAAGAGATGAGGTGAATGAGCAGAATTTCTGCTTTGAAAAGAGGCAGAAAGGTCTCTGTATGTAGAAACATGGAAAAACACTGTTGAACCATGTGTGAAATAAATAAAGAAATGAAATGAAAGAACAACCTGGTTCTGCTCAAATTCACCAATCAGAGGTACCGCGCTCAGTCTGCTTCATCAGGCTGTACTTTGTTTCTGCCATGGAGCCGTTAACAAGAATCTGAGGTCCATATTAGAAAAAGCAGCTAAAATCATAAAACTTTGCAGAATTGTAATAAATTAGCAATATAAATTACAGGTCTCAGATAGTGGTAAATTTCAGTAAGTGAAAAAAAAACGTGGACCTTTGGTGGATTTCTGAACCCACTGGAAACCTTTAGAGCTGCAGAGCCGTGAATAGGAGAAAATTTTTGATTGCGTAACAAAAACCACCTAGGACATTCTTGGGGGCGTGTCTGAAAGAGCTCTATTACCTCCGCGGCAGATATGTAGAAAAGATACAACTTCGCAGAGTGAGAGGCGAAGGACGGAAAACGCTGCTCGACGGTTTTTGAGTTCCACAATTGAGTGTCAGCAGTCCCACAAGAAATATTAGCTTTCTCATGTCCTAACTTTAGCTGAGAGCCAGCGGTTGAAAATACCTCCCGTTACAGAATTTCATCTGATTTCAAACACTCTATAGACTTTGAATAGGGGAGTTGTGAGGACTGTGTCACTGGAGTGCACAATAGCGAAAAAACAGTAAATGTCACAATAGACATGAAGAGACAAATTCAGAACGACCCTTAAACTACCACGTTCTGGATGTATAATTTGTGGGGATAGTGGAAATTGAGTGAGTAGCAAGAAGTTGTTTAGACATGAAGAGAAAATTCAGAAACGGACCAGCACTCACTCTGACTTAATTGCATAGCAACCATAGCAACGCATGTATTTTCTGAAAAATCACAATTTGCAACTGAAAACTTAAAGAGGTATAAAATTAAAACGGTAGAAGATCTGAAAAAGCTGAATCACTCAGGAATAGCCCAATAATCTGAGAACATTTTAAAGTTTGAATGGAGTTTCTAGGTGAAAGTATGACAAAGTAGTTAAGTTTCAAAAACAAGCAAGTTTTAGCAGAATTGTGGAAGTTTTCCATTCATTTCAATGGGACAAATTAAAGGAAAAAGTGTAATATTTTAAAAAGTATAACAGTAATAAACACTAAAAGTCATAGCAGTCGTTAGCAGAAAGAGCAGAACAGTTTAGAGTTTGAGCGGAGAAAATCGGCTGAAAACTGAAGGAGTAGTTAATCGGCGAATCACGGAGCAACTAGAAGAATAAAGTAGAAAGATAAAGAATAAAGAGAAACAGGAACTCAATAGTGTGGAAGCCCTTTGAGGGCATCCACACACTAGAAAAAATTTGCATTTCCTGCGAAAATGCTGTGTGGATGCCTTAACGCTGAAGCTGTCTGCTGAAAAGCTGAAAAAGCTGAAAAGTTGGAAAAAGTTGTATGGTGGTGAAAAAAAATTGTCACCCTGAGCAGGATTCCAACCTGGCCTCCTGGACTCAAGGTGGCTATTCATCTCACTGACCCAACTCACTCTCACAAGGAAAGAGATGGAGAGACTGGCAATTATGGTGAAATGAGCAGAAACTGCTGAGAATTGTGCTGATAAGAGGTGAAAAGGCTGAAAATTTTGCAGAAAAGAGGTAAATCAGCAGAATTTCTGCAGAAAAGAGGCAGAACAAAAGAACAAAAAGAAAACTGAAAACAGGTTTTGCCATGAGCGGGTTTTGAACCTGGCCCTCCTGGTCTCAAGGCAGCTGCTCATCTCACTGAACCAAACTCTTTCTCTCAAAAACAAGAGATGGAGAATCTGACAATTTTGCTAAATGAGCAGAAGCTGCTGAGAATTGTGCTGAGAAGAAGTGAAAAGGCTGAAAATTTTGCAGAAAAGAGGTGAATCAGCAGAATTTCTGCAGAAAAGAGGTAAAGAAGCAATAAGTTGCGCTGAAAAGAGATGAATCAGCAGAATTTCTGCTCAAAGGCGGCTATTCATTTCCCTGAGCCAAAGTCATTCTTACAAAGAAGAGGTGGAGAGACGGACAATTCTGCTGAAATGAACAGAAGCTGCTGACAATTGTGCTGATAAGAGGTGAAAAGGCTGAAAATTTTGCAGAAAAGAGGTGAATCAGCAGAATTTCTGCAGAAAAGAGCAAAGAAGCAGAAACTTGCGCTGAAAAGAGATGAATCAGCAGAGTTTCTGCTCAAAAGAGTTGTCTTTTTTCTGAATACAGCCAAAAAGCTGGAATTTGTGCTGAAAAGGGTGAAAAAAATGAACATTTTGCTGAAAAGGGGTGAAGAAGATGAAGAAGCTAAAGTATACTAAACCAAAGTATTTGTGCAAAACATAGTGTTTCTGCCATATTGTGGTACTGCTACATTACAACATGAATACGGATTAAAGATGAAAGAAACTGGCAACAAATTCCTCCACTACAAACCAGTCTGATACCACTTCTTTGCAGTGTTCACGTTTACTAAGGCACTACCAAAAGGCGCCACAAGAGGGCACTCCAACACAAGAGATGAGGTGAATGAGCAGAATTTCTGCTGAAAAGAGGCAGAAGGTTCTGTATGTAGAAAAAGAAACACTGTTGAACCATGTGTGAAATAAATAAAGAAATGAAATGAAAGAACAACCTGGTTCTGCTCAAATTCACCAATCAGAGGTACTGCCTCAGTCTGCTTCATCAGGCTGTGTACTTGTTTCTGCCATGGGCGTTAACAAGAATCTGAGGTCCATATTAGAAAAGCTGCTAAAATCATAAAACTTTGCAGAATTGTAATAAATTAGCAATATAAATTACAGGTCTGTGATAGTGTATAAATTTGTAGTGAAAAAAAACGTGGACCAAGGTGGGATTGAACCCACGACCTTTGAGCTGCAGAGCCGTGTCATTACTGATTGCGCCACCTGGAAAGGGGCGGCGATCTGAAAGACAGATACTTGGGCAGTCAGAAAATAGATCGCGGTGAGGCGAAAAACGCCGTTTTGGAGTTACAAAACGTCGTGTAACTCAAAAACTAGGAGGGCTAGCAGCATAATTCTTGTACTGGGTGAATCAGCGGACTTTGGTGTATTTTGACTGCGATTTTCATAGCTCGTTCTACCTCCGTCGCGGAGATATGACGAGAGAAGAAACGGCTTCATTTCCAGAGTTTGAAGACTGAGAGAAGGACAGATTTCCACCCCTCAAACAAACGTAATTCATTGCTCAACGGTAAGATAACTGTAAAACTGCTTCCACTGTGAGTGTCAGCAGTGTCTGAAGATATATTGGCACAAGCCTCATGTCCTAACTTTGCTTTGTTAAAGAGATATGGCGATTTGAAAATGCCTCCCGTTACAGAATTTCAGCTCTGAATTTCAAAACCTCCCCATAGACTTTAAATGGGGAGTTGTCAGATATAATGTCACTCCGAGGCAAATTGCGAAAAAACGGTAAATCTCACAATAAAGATAGTGACATTTTCTGAAAGCCAACAAAAATACCTACGTTTTGATGTATAATTTGTGGGGGTTGAGTGGAAATTGAGTAAGTAGCAAGAAGTTGTTTAAACATGAAGAGAAAATTCAGAACGGACCAGCACTCACTCTGACTTAATTGCATAGCAACCATAGCAACGCATGTATTTTCTGAAAAATCACAATTTTGAAACTGAAAACTTAAAGAGATAAGATTAAAACGGTAGAAGATCTGAAAAAGCTGAATCAGACAGGAATAGCCCAATAATCTGAGAACATTTTAAAGTTTGAATGGAGTTTCTAGGTGAAAGTATGACAAAGTAGTTAAGTTTCAAAAACAAGCAAGTTTTAGCAGAATTGTGGAAGTTTCCCATTCATTTCAATAGGACAAATTAAAGGAAAAAAGTGTAATATTTTAATTAGTATAATATTAATAAACACCAAAAGTCATAGCAGGAATTAGCAGAAAGAGCAGAACAGTTTAGAGTTTGAGCGGAGAAAATCGGCTGAAAACTCAGGCAGTAGTTAAGTGCCAAAAAAAGCGTCACGGAAGCAACTAGTAAATAGTGGAATAAAGAATAAAGAGAAACAGGAACTCAATAGTGTGGAAGCCCTTTTAGGGCATCCACACAACTAGAAAAAATTTGCATTTCCTGCGAAAATGCAGTGTGGATGCTGTAATGCTGAAGCTGTCTGCTGAAACTAGCAGAAAAAGCTGAAAAGTTGCAGAATTTGTAAAAGCTTTGCAGAAGCAAAGGAACTTTGCTAAAATGTAGTAACTTAGCAGAACTGTAATATCTTAGAGGAAACATAATACTTGGCAGAAATACAATAGCATAGCAGAACTTAGCAGAAATATTGTAACTTACCAGAAACACGATAACTTCTCAAAAATACAAGAATTTAGGAGAAATAGTATAAGATAACAGAAAGAATATATTTAGCCAAACATTCTTAAACATTACAGAAATACTATGATTTAGAAAAACAGTACAACATAGCAGAAATGCTGCAATTTACCAGAGACACTGTAAAATACTATTAATATTGAAATTTTAAAAAACACATACTATGTTTTAGCACAAATACTGTAATTTGGGAGAAATACTATGTTTCAGCAGAATTACTCTGGTTTAGCACAAATATTATAACATAGCAGAAATAAAATTATATAGCAGAAATGCTATATTTAGAAAGAAAAATATAATATAGTAGAAATACTATGATTTAGCAGAAATACTGTAATCAGCACATATACTGTAACATGACAGAAATTCCTCCACTTAGTAGTAATACTATAACATAAAACAAATGTTATGATTTGGCACAAAAACCATAATTTGGCAAAATACTATTATTTAGCAGAAATACTATGATTGAGCAGAAGTACTAAGATGTAGTAAAAGTACTTTGATTTAACAGAAATACAATTATGGAGGAGTAATACTTCAAAATGGGAGAAATATTGATACACACACACATACACAGAGCCTAAAGGGAACAGTATTTGTGCCATGGAGTGTTAACAAGAATCTGAGGTCCATATTACAAAAGCTGCTAAAATCATAAAAGTTTGCAGAATTGTAATAAATGATGAATATGAATTAGTGGTCTGTGATAGTGTATTAATTTGTAGGGAAAAAAAACATGTTGCCCAAGGTGTAATTGAACCCACGACCTTTGGGTTGCAGACCTGTGTCATTACCAACTGCGCCACTGGGAAAGAGAGTGAGCACCTGGAAAACAGGGTGATGAGCAGTCAGAATTAGATTGCTGTGAGGCGAAAAAACGCTGTTTTTGGAGTTACAAAACGTCGTGTAACTCAAAAACTAGGTGGACTAGAAGCATAATTCTTGTACTGGGTGAATCAGCGTACTTTCGTGTACTTTGACTGTGATTTGCATTCCTCTTTGTACATCTGTCGCTGAGATATGACGAGAGAAGATAGGGCAGACCTCAGATATGATTGGCTGGCTGGGAAGCCGTGCAGGCCCTGAGATGTAAATTTTATATGTATCAGTCCTCACAGAGGATTAGCTGCCTGGGGACCTGGCAGAAAATATATAAAAATAGTATGATTAAGCATAAATACTACATTTAGTAGAAATACTATGTTTTAGCACAAATACTATAAAATGGCAGAAATACTATAATTAAGCACAAATACTATATTTGGCAGAAACACTATATTTAGTACAAATCTTATGAAATAGCAGAAATAATATGATTTAGCAGAAATGCTGTATTTGGCACAAATCTCATAAAATAGCAGAAATAGTATGATTTAGCAGAAATGCTGTATTTAGCACAAATACTGAAAAGCAGCAGAAATGCTATGACTTAGCACAACAGTAATAACTTATAGAAAAATTGGAAAAGCAAAATGGACAGCTGGAAAAATCCTGAACATGCTAAGGGTCCCTCAAATGTAATTGTTAATTGAAAAAAAAAAAAAATCAGCAAAAAAGTATAACAGTCACACAATCACAAATATGGGCACATATGGAAACACACATGCACAGAGAGAGACACACACAGGACCAAATTCAGTCAACCAGTCTAAATATATTGAATTTAAGTCATATAATAAGATGCTCCCATCAAAAGGCTCTCTCTCTCTCCTCTCTCTCTCTCTCTCACACACACACACACACACACACACACACACACACACACACACACACAGAGCCTAAAGGGAACAGTATTTGTGCCATGGAGTGTTAACAAGAATCTGAGGTCCATATTACAAAAGCTGCTAAAATCATAAAAGGTTGCAGAATTGTAATAAATGATGAATATGAATTAGTGGTCTGTGATAGTGTATTAATTTGTAGGGAAAAAACACATGTTGCCCAAGGTGTAATTGAACCCACGACCTTTGGGTTGCAGACCTGTGTCATTACAAACTGTGCCACTGGGAAAGAGAGTGAGTGCCTGGAAAACAGGGTGATGAGCAGTCAGAATCAGATTGCGGTGAGAGGCGAAAAACGCCGTTTTTTGCAGTTACAAAACGTCGTGTAACTCAAAAACTAGGTGGACTAGAAGCATAATTCTTGTACTGGGTGAATCAGCGTACTTTCGTGTACTTTGACTGTGATTTGCATTCCTCTTTGTACATCTGTCGCTGAGATATGACGAGAGAAGAAAGGGCAGACCCCAGATATGATTGGCTGGCTGGGAAGCCATGCAGGCCCTGATATGTATTTGTGTGTATCAGTCCTCACAGAGGATTAGCTGCCTGGGGACCTGGCAGAAATATATAGAAATAGTATGATTAAGCATAAATACTACATTTTTAGAAAAACTATATTAAGCACAAATCCTATAAAAAGCAGAAATACTATATTAAGCAATATAAATATCCTCTAAAATCCTATAAAAAGCAGTAAAACTGTACTATGATTTGGTAGAAAACCCTAATTAATCAAAAATACCAAATTTGGCAGAAATAGCAGAAACACTATATTTAGCACAAATCTTATGAAATAGCAGAAAGAGTATGATTTAGCAGAAATGCTGTATTTAGCACAAATCTCATAAAATAGCAGACATAGTATGATTTTGCAGAAATGCTGTATTTAGCACAAATTCTGAAAAGCAGCAGAAATGCTATGACTCAACACAATAGTAATAACTTAAATAGAAAAATTGGAAAAGCAAAGTGGACAGCTGAAAGAATTCTGAACATGCTAAGGGTCCCTCAAATGTAATTGTTAAATGAAAAAATCAGCAAAAAAAAGTATAACAGTGACACAATCACAAATATGGACACATATGGAAACACACATGCACAGAGTGACACACACAGGATCAAATTCAGTCAACCAGTCTAAATATATTGAATTTAAATCATATAATAAGATGCTCCCATAAAAACTCTCTCTCGCCCTCCCTTTCTCTCTCTCTCTGTCACACACACACACACACACACACACACACACACACACACACACACACACACATATAGGGAGAGACAAGCAAGTTTCTAGGTCAGTCAAGCAGCCTGGGAGCTGCTAAATTTGAATCCACCAATCAGAGAGGCTGTGTACTTTTTCCCGCCAAAACAGGTGCAGCCGTTTTACACACACAGAGCACAGAGACAGGATTTCTGCAGTGTATTTCTCATAGTGAGGATTCCTCTCAAACAAATGGCCATAATTTCCTAACCGTAGGGGCTAGAACGGTCATTCTTACACCGTTTTGTTCAGAAGAGATGGGGGAATCTTCAAGTGTTAACAATTTATCATTACAATATGAATTATTAAAGATATTTGACTTGTAATGCACCATAACTGAGTAGAGGCGAAGCAAAAACTGCCTTGACCTGCCCTCAAACAACGCTTTCTAACTCAAAATCTATTTGGAGTATCGATATAATTCTTTCACCGTAAGAGACAGCAGGCTTTGGTGAACAGTCATGGAAATTTTCAGGTCTTTGTGGAAATCTATCAAAAAAGATATGACGAGAAAAAAGTGGTTCATTTCCAGAGTTTGAAAGCTGAAGAAATCTGAGTGAAGGACGAATTTCCTACCCTCAAACAAGTCTAACTCATTTCAGAACGGTAATAGGTGAGAAAAAAATTCTTGAATTGTGAGCGTCAGGGTGTCTGAAGATATCTGGGGACAAGCCTCATGTTTTAACTTCGCTTCGTTAAGGAGATATGACGATTCGAATATGCCTCTCATTAGAGAAATCAGCGATGATTTTGAACAAGCTCTCCATTGACTTTCTATGGAGAGTTTTGCGACTTTGTGTTGGTCTGAGGAGATTTGCCAAAATTCTATAAATCTGACAACAATGATGGTGACATTTTCTGAAAGCCTGCAAAAATACCTACGTTTTGATGTATAATTTGTGTGGGTTGAGTGAAAATTGAGCGAGTAGCAAGAAGTTGTTCGGACATGAAGAGAAAATTGCCAAAGGTACAGTGGCTCACTTAGAACCAACTGCATAGCAACCATAACAACGCATGTATTTTGTGAAAAATCACAAAGATGAAACTCAAAACTTAAAGAGGGATAAGATGAAAACGGTAACAGATATGAAAAAGCTGAATCATTCATGAATAGCCCAATAATTTGTGAACATTTTAAAATTTGAATGGTTGTTCTAGGCGAAAGTATGAGAAAGTAGTTAAGTTTCAAAAAAAAAGTAAGTTTTAGCAGAATTTTGGAAGTTTTCCATTCATTTCAATGGGACAAAAAATTGCATAAAAAGCTTAATATTTTAAAAAGTATAACAGCAAAAAATACCAAAAGTCATAGCACACTTTAGCAGAAATAGCAGAATAGTTTAAAATTTGAACGGTGAAAATAGCACAAAAATTGTTGAAGTAGTTAAACAGCAAAAAACGTACGGAAGCAACTTGAAGAATAACTAGAAAAATTTGCATTTCCTGCGAAAATGCTGTGT
>NW_024108822.1:0-38109 GCF_013358895.1 Oreochromis aureus
TCTATTTAGGTTATTACTATTGTGCTAAGTCATAGTTTTTCTGCTGCTTTCCAGTATTTGTGCTAAATACAGCATTTCTGCTAAATCATACTATTTCTTCTATTTCATCAGATTTGTGCTAAATATAGTGTTTCTGCTACAAAATAGTATTTCTGCCAAATATAGTATTTTTGATTAATTATAGTTTTTCTACCAAATCATAGTACAGTTTTACTGCTTTTTTATATGGCTTCTAAGACAACCAATCATATCCGAGGGCTTGCACATTCAAATTTGCATGTTGTTGCCTTCATGGCTTCCCAGCCAGCCAATCATATCTTAGGCCTTGCACATTCAAATTTGCATATTGGGGCAATCATGGCTTCTAAGACAACCAATCATCTATGTCATATATCTATGATATTTCATATTTTTATTTTAAATGGTCAACATTTCAAGATTCTCCCATGTCTTCTGAACACAACGGTCTAAGCATGACTGTTTTAGCCCCTACGGTTAGGAATTTATGGCTGTTTGTTTGAGGGGAGTCCTCACTATGAGAAATAGACTGCAAAAATCCTGTCTCTCTCTGTGCTGTAAAAGCCTGCACTTGGTGCACCAGTTTTGGCAGGAAAAAGCACACAGCCCTCTGATTGGTGGATTCAAATTGAGAATCTCACAGCTGTTTGACTGACCTAGAAACATGCTGTTAACAGCCCCTGTTCACTTGCTGATGCTATGTGTGTGTGTGTGTGTGTGTGTGTGAGCCTGAGTGTGTGTGTGTGTGTGTGTGTGTGTGTGTGTGTGTGTGAGAGAGAGAGAGAGAGAGAAAGAAAGACACACAAAGCCCTTTTAGGGCAGCATCTGATTGTTGGATAAAAATATAATATATTCAGACTGGTTGACTGGCATAGACCCTGTGTGTGTGTCTCTCTCTGTACATTTGTGTATCCATATTTGATTTTGTGTGTATTTGTTGATTTGTGTATCCATATTTAATTTTGTGTGTATCTGTTGGCTGTTCTTGTTTGTATTTCTAAATGTATTTTATTTTTTTTTTTCACAGGTGAACAAAAATTAGTTTTGAGCAAACTTAACCATGTTCCTTTTATTCAGCTTGTCATTTTACCTTTCCAATATTTTCACTTAAGTTATTACTATTCTGCTCAATCATAGTATCTGTTCTAAATCATTGTTATTGAGCTATATTGTAGGATTTCTGCTAAATCATAGTATTTCTACTATATTATATTTTTCTTTCTAAATATATCATTTCTGCTATAGAGTAGTATTTCTGTAATGTTTAAGAATGTTTGGCTAAATATATTCTTTCTGTTATCTTATACTATTTCTCCCGAAATTCTTGTATTTTTGAGAAGTTATCGTGTTTCTGGTAAGTTACAATATTTCTGCTAAGTTCTGCTATGCTATTGTATTTCTGCTAAGTATTATGTTTCCTCTAAGATATTGCAGTTCTGCTAAGTTACTACATTTTAGCAACGTTCCTTTGCTTCTGCAAAGTTTTTACAATTTCTGCAACTTTTCAGCTTTTTCAGCTAGTTTCAGCTGACAGCTTCAGCGTTCCAGCATCCACACTGCATTTTCGCAGGAAATGCAAATTTTCTAGTTGTGTGGATGCTGGAGGCATCCACACTATTGAGTTCCTGTTTTCTTTATTCTTTATTATTATTATTCCGGTGTTTCCGTGACGTTTTTCGCCGTGGATCTACTTCCACAATTTTCAGCCGATTTTCACCGCTCAAATTTTAAACTATTCTGCTAATTTTTCCCTTTCCGGCTATATCTTTTGGTATTTTATACTGTTATACTTTTTAAAATATTAAGCTTTTTCCTTTAATTTGTCCCATTGAAATGAATGGGAAACTTCCGCAATTCTGCTAAAACTTGCTTGTTTTTGAAACTTAACTACTTTTTCCTACTTTCACGTAGAACAACCATTCAAACTTTAAAATGTTCTCAAATTATTGGGCTATTCAGGAATAAATCAGCTTTTTCAAATCTTTTACCGTTTTACTTTTTATCCTCTTTAAGTTTTGAGTTGCAAAATTGTGATTTTTCACAAAATACATGCGTTGTTATGGTTGCTATGCACTTGGCTTCCAGTGTGCCACTGAAGGTTTTGCAGTCTTCTCTTCATGTCCGAACAACTTCTTGCTACTTGCTCAATTTTCACTCAACTTCCACAAATTATACATCAAAACGTAGGTATTTTTGCTGGCTTTCAGAAAATGTCACCATCATTGTTGTGAGATTTATAGAATTTTGGCAAATCTCCTCAGACCAACACAAAGTCTCAAAATCCCCATAGAAAGTCAATGGAGAGCTTGTTCAAAATCACAGCTTGATTTCTGTAATGAGAGGCATATTCGAATCGTCATATCTCCTTAACGAAGCAAAGTTAAGACATGAGGCTTGTCCCAGTATATCTTCAGACACTCCTGACGCTCACAATTCAAGAATTTCTTTCTCACCTATTACCGTTCTGAAATGAGTTAGACTTGTTTGAGGGTAGGAAATTCGTCCTTCGCTCAGATTTCTTCAGATTTCAAACTCTGGAAATGATGCACTTTTTTCTCTCGTCATATCTTTTTGATGGATTTCCACAGAGACCTGAAAATTTCCATGACTGTTCACCAAAGCCTGCTGTCTCTTACAGTGAAAAAATGATATTGATACTCCAAATAGATTTAGAGTTAGAAAGCGTTGTTTGAGGGCAAGTCAAGGCAGTTTTTGCTTTGTTCTACTCAGTTATGGTGCATTAGAAGTCATATATCTTCAATAATTTATATTTTATCGCTGAATTATGAAGACCTGCAGATTCCCCATCTCTTCTGAACAAAATGGTGTTAGAATGAGCATTCTAGCCCCTACGGTTAGGAAATTATGGCCATTTGTTCGAGGGGAGTCCTGAATGTGAGAAATACACTGAAGAAAACCCATAGCTCTCTCTGTGTCTGTCTGTGTAAGTGCTGATTACAGCAGGTGCAGCCAATTTAGCTGACCTAGATATGCCAAGCCCAGACTCTCAACAGCCTCTGCACACTTTGCTCTCTGTGTATGTGTGTGTGTATCAATATTTCTCCCATGTTAAAGTATTACTCCTCCATAATAGTATTTGTGCTGAATCAAAGTACTTCTACTACATCTTAGTACTTCTGCTCAATCATAGTATTTCTGCTGAATCATAGTATTTTGCCATATCATGGTATTTGTGATAAAGCATTGTATTTCCACAAAATAACAGTATTATGTACTGTTATATTATTACTGCTCATAGTATTTCTGCCAAATCATAATATAACTGCAAAATAAAGATTTTTGAGCCAAATCATAGTGTTTGTGCTAAATCCTAGTAAATCTGCTCAGTGATATAACTTCTGCTATGCTGTAGTGCTTTTTGCTAGATTATAGAATTTCTTCTAAATCAAAGTATTTCATGTAAATCATAGAGCAGTTTTTACAGTCATCTTACTGTTAAGCCATAAATTACGTTTGTTTGAGGGGTGGAAATCTGTCCTCCTCTCACTTTTCAAACTCTGAAAATGAAGCCGTTTCTTCTCTCATCATATCTCCGTGACGGAGGTAAAAGGAGCAATGAAAATCGCAGTGAAAGTTCAGCAAAGTCTGCTGATTGACCCAGTACAAGAACTGTGCTTCTATCCCACCTAGTTTTGGAGTTACATGACGTTTTGTAACTCCAAAATCGGCGTTTTACGCCTCTCATCGCGATCTAAATCTGACAGTTCATCTCCCGTTTTCCAAACCGCTGCTCTCTTTCCCAGTGGCACAGTTGGTAATGACGCCGGTCGGCAGCCTAAAGATCACGGGTTCAATTCCACCTTGGTCAACATTTTTTTTTTTCCTAGAAATTAATACACTATCACAGACAAGTAATTCATATTCATCATTTATTACAATTCTGCAAACTTTTATGATTTTAGCAGCTTTTCTAATATGGACCTCAGATTCTTCTTAACACTCCATGGCACAAATACTCTTCCCTTTAGGCTCTGTGTATCTGTGTGTGTATCAATATTTTTCCCATTTTAAAGTATTACTCCTCCATAATTGCATTTCTGTTAAATCAAAGTACTTTTACTACATCTTAGTACTTCTGCTCAATCATAGTATTTCTGCTGAATCATAGTATTTTTGCCATATCATGGTATTTGTGATAAAGCATTGTATTTCCACAAAATAACAGTATTATGTACTGTTATATTATTACTGCTCATAGTATTTCTGCCAAATCATAATATAACTGCAAAATAAAGATTTTTGAGCCAAATCATAGTGTTTGTGCTAAATCCTAGTAATTCTGCTCAGTGATATAACTTCTGCTATGCTGTAGTGCTTTTTGCTAGATTATAGAATTTCTTCTAAATCAAAGTATTTCATGTAAATCATAGAGCAGTTTTACAGTCATCTTACTGTTAAGCCATAAATTACGTTTGTTTGAGGGTGGAAATCTGTCCTCCTCTCACTTTTCAAACTCTGAAAATGAAGCCGTTTCTTCTCTCATCATATCTCCGCGATGGAGGTAAAAGGAGCAATGAAAATCGCAGTGAAAGTTCAGCAAAGTCTGCTGATTGACCCAGTACAAGAATTGTGCTTTATCCCACCTAGTTTTGGAGTTACACAACGTTTTGTAACTCCAAAATCGGCGTTTTACGCCTCTCACCGCGATCTAAATCTTACAGTTCATCTCCCGTTTTCCAAACCGCTGCTCTCTTTCCCAGTGGCACAGTTGGTAATGACGCCGGGTCAGCAGCCCAAAGATCACGGGTTCAATTCCACCTTGGTCAACATTTTTTTTTTCCCCTAGAAATTAATACACTATCACAGACAAGTAATTCATATTCATCATTTATTACAATTCTGCAAAGTTTTATGATTTTAGCAGCTTTTCTAATATGGACCTCAGATTCTTCTTAACACTCCATGGCACAAATACTCTTCCCTTTAGGCTCTGTGTATCTGTGTGTGTATCAATATTTTTCCCATTTTAAAGTATTACTCCTCCATAATTGCATTTCTGTTAAATCAAAGTACTTTTACTACATCTTAGTACTTCTGCTCAATCATAGTATTTCTGCTGAATCATAGTATTTTTGCCATATCATGGTATTTGTGATAAAGCATTGTATTTCCACAAAGTCATAATATTTCTTCTAAATCATATTATTTCAATCAAATCTCAGGAGTTGTGCTAAAACACAGTATTATTACCAAATCATAGTATCTGTACCCAAACATATCTGTTCAACTTATTTAACTCTTCTCAACAGTCCAACACCTCTTCTTCACCCCGTTTCAGCAGAATTGAGTTTTTTCACCCTTTTCAGCACAAATCCCAGCTTTTTCAGGTGTTTTCAACAGAAATCTCTTTTATTTCTGATTGCTGATCTCTTTGTTTTTCAGCTGCCTGCCCTCTTTCCAGGTGGCGTAATCAGTAATGACACGGCTCTGCAGCTCAAAGGTCGTGGGTTCAATCCCACCTTGGTCAACATTTTTTTTTCACTACAAATTTATACACTATCACAGACCTGTAATTTATATTGCTAATTTTTTTTCACTACAAATGAGTAGTGCAAAAACATACTATGTCTGCAACATCACAGTATATCTGTTATGTTATAGTATTACTACTAAATCACAGTATTTCTGCCAATTCAAGGAGGCTGACTGTTACTAAGTGCATCAGTGTACATAGGTCATCTCTTGTGTTGGAGTGCCCTCTTGTGGCGCCTTTTGGGTAGTGTCTTAGTAAACGTGAACACTGCAAAGAAGTGGTATCAGACTGGTTTGTAGTGGACGAATTTGTTGCCAGTTTATTTCATCTTTAATCCGTATTCATGTTGTAATGTGGTAACTTTTGTGGCACAAATACCACAATATGGCAGAAATACTATGTTTTGGCACAAATACTTTGATTTGGTATACTTTAGCTTCTTCACCCCTTTTCAGCAAAATTTTCATTTTTTCACCCTTTTCAGCACAAATCCCAGCTTTTTCAGGTGTTTTCAACAGAAATCTCTTTTATTTCTGATTGCTGATCTCTTTGTTTTTCAGCTGCCTGCCCTCTTTCCAGGTGGCGCAATCAGTAATGACACGGCTCTGCAGCTCAAAGGTCGTGGGTTCAATCCCACCTTGGTCAACATTTTTTTTTCACTACAAATTTATACACTATCACAGACCTGTAATTTATATTGCTAATTTTTTCACTACAAATGAGTAGTGCAAAAACATACTATGTCTGCAACATCACAGTATATCTGTTATGTTATAGTATTACTACTAAATCACAGTATTTCTGCCAATTCAAGGAGGCTGACTGTTACTAAGTGCATCAGTGTACATAGGTCATCTCTTGTGTTGGAGTGCCCTCTTGTGGCGCCTTTTGGGTAGTGCCTTAGTAAACGTGAACACTGCAAAGAAGTGGTATCAGACTGGTTTGTAGTGGAGGAATTTGTTGCCAGTTTCTTTCATCTTTAATCCGTATTCATGTTGTAATGTAGTAGTACCACAATATGGCAGAAACACTATGTTTTGGCACAAACGTAAAAAAACGCCTGCACCTGTTTTGGCGGGAAAAAGTACACAGCCTCTCTGATTGGTGGATTCAAATTCAGCAGCTCCCAGGCTGCTTGACTGACCTAGAAAGTTTCTTCTCTCTCCCTCTGTGTGTGTGTGTGTGTGTGTGTGTGTGTGTGTGTGTGTGTGTGTGTGTGTGTGTGACAGAGAGAGAGAGAGAGAGAAAGCCTTTTCATGGGATGATCTCATTGTAAGATTCAAATTCAATATATTTAGACTGGTTGACTGAATTGGATCTTGTGTGTGTGTGTGTGTGTGTGTGTGTGTGTGTGAGAGAGAGAGAGAGAGAGAGAGAGAGAAAGCCTTTTCATGGGATGATCTCATTGTAAGATTCAAATTCAATATATTTAGACTGGTTGACTGAATTGGATCTTTGTGTGTGTGTGTGTGTGTGTGTGTGTGTGTGTGTGTGTGTGTGTGTGTGTGTGTGTGAGAGAGAGAGAGAGAGAGAGAGAGAGAAAGCCTTTTTATGGGATGATCTCATTGTAAGATTTAAATTCAATATATTTAGACTGGTTGAATGAATTGGATCTTGTGTGTGTGTGTGTGTGTGTGTGTGAGTGTGTGTGTGTGTGTGTGACAGAGAGAGAGAGAGAGAGAGAGAGAGAAAGCCTTTTTATGGGATGATCTCATTGTAAGATTTAAATTCAATATATTTAGACTGGTTGATTGAATTGGATCTTGTGTGTGTGTGTGTGTGTGTGTGTGTGTGTGTGTGTGTGTGTGTGACAGAGAGAGAGAGAGAGAGAGAGAGAGAGAGAAAGCCTTTTTATGGGATGATCTCATTGTAAGATTTAAATTCAATATATTTAGACTGGTTGACTGAATTGGATCTTGTGTGTGTGTGTGTGTGTGTGTGTGTGTGTGTGTGTGACAGAGAGAGAGAGAGAGAGAGAGAGAGAGAGAAAGCCTTTTATGGGAGCATCTCATTGTAAGATTCAAATTCAATATATTTAGACTGGTTGACTGAATTGGATCTTGTGTGTGTCTCTCTGTGCATGTGTGTTTCCATATGTGTCCATATTTGTGATTGTGCGGCTGTTATAATTTTTTTTGCCGATTTTTTTCATTTAACAAGTACATTTGAAGGATCCTTAGCATGTACAGCATTTTTTCAGCTGTCCATTTTGCTTTTCCAATTTTTCTGTTTAAGTTGTTACTATTGCGCTAAATCATAGCATTTCTGCTGTTTTATAAGATTTGTGCTAAATATAGTATTTCTGATTAATTATAGTTTTTCTACCAAATCACAGTATTACTACTAAAACATAGTATTTCTGCCAAATCTTGATAGTTCTGCTATGTTATTGTACTTGTAATTAATTATAGTATTTGTGCCAAAGCATAGTATTTCTGCCAAATCTTAGTATTATTGCTAAATCATAGTATTTGAGCAAAATCATAGTATTTGAGCAAATTCATTCTTTTTGTGCCATAGCATAGTATATTTGCTGAATCACAGCATTTCTGCTATGTTGTAGTATTTGTCCTAAATCACAGTATTTGTGCAATGTTTAGGTATTTTTGGTTAAATAAAGTATCCCTGTAATCTTGTACCATGTTTGCTAAATTCCTGTATTTCTGAGAAGATATCATGTTTCTGCTAAGTTACAATATTTCTGCTAAGTTCTGCTAGGTTATTTTATTTCTGCCAAGTATTATGTTTTCTTTACATTATTGTAGTTCTGCTAAGTATTTACATTTTGCTAAGTTCTTATGCTTCTGCAAAGTTATTACAATTTTTGCTATTTTTCAGCTTTTTCAGCTAGTTTCAGCTGACAGCTTCAGCGTTACAGCATCCACACTGCATTTTCGCAGGAAATGCAAATTTTTCTAGTTATTCTTCAAGTTGCTTCCGTACGTTTTTCGCCGTGGATCTACTTCCACAATTTTCAGCCGATTTTCACCATTCAAATTTTAAACTATTCTGCTATTTCTGCTAATTCGGCAATGACTTTTGGTATTTTTGCTATTATACTTTTTAAAATATTAAGCTTTTTTCCTTTAATTTGTCCCATTGAAATGAATGGGAAACTTCCGCAATTCTGCTAAATTTTGCTTGTTTTTGAAACTTAACTACTTTTTACTACTTTCACGTAGAACAACCATTCAAACTTTAAAATGTTCTCAAATTATTGGGCTATTCATGGATGATTCAGCTTTTTCATATCTGTTACCGTTTTCATCTCATCCCTCTTCAAGTTTTGAGTTTCATCTTTGTGATTTTTCACAAAATACATGCGTTGTTATGGTTGCTATGCAGTTGGTTCTAAGTGAGCCACTGTACCTTTGGCAATTTTCTCTGCATGTCCGAACAACTTCTTGCTACTCGCTCAATTTTCACTCAACCCACACAAATTATACATCAAAACGTAGGTATTTTTGCTGGCTTTCAGAAAATGTCACTATCATTGTTGTGGGATTTATAGAATTTTGGCAAATCTCCTCAGACCAACACAAAGTCTCAAAATCCCCATAGAAAGTCAATGGAGAGTTCGTTTAAAATCACCGCTTGATTTCTGTAATGAGAGGCATTTTCGAATCGTCATATCTCCCCAACGAAGCGAAGTTAAGACATGAGGCTTGTGCCAATATATCTTCAGACACTCCTGATGCTCACAATTCAAAATTTTTTTCTCATCTATTACCATTTGGCCATGAATTGGGTTTGTTTGAGGGTAGGAAATTCGTCCCTCGCTCAGATTTCTTCAGATTTCAAACTCTGGAAATGAGACACTTTTTTCTCTCGTCATATCTTTTTGATAGATTTCCACAGAGACCTGAAAATTTCCATGACTGTTCACCAAAGCCTGCTGTCTCTTACGGTGAAAGAATGATATCGATACTCCAAATAGATTTAGAGTTAGAAAGCGTTGTTTGAGGGCAAGTCAAGGCAGATTTTGCTTGCCTCTACTCAGTTATGGTGCATTAGAAGTCAAATATCGTCAATAATTCATATTTTAATGATAAATTGTCAACACTTTAAGATTCCCCATCTCTTCTGAACAAACGGTGTAAGAATGACTGTTCTAGCCCCTACGGTTAGGAAATTATGGCCATTTGTTTGAGAGGAATCCTCACTATGAGAAATTCACTGCAGAAATCCTGTCTCTGCTCTGTGTGTGTAAAAACGGCTGCACCTGTTTTGGCGGGAAAAAGTACACAGCCTCTCTGATTGGTGGATTCAAATTTAGCAGCTCCCAGGCTGCTTGACTGAGCTAGAAACTTGATTTTCTCTGTGTGTGTGTGTGTGTGTGTGTGTGTGTGTGTGTGTGTGAGACAGAGAGAGAGAGAGAGAGAGGGCGAGAGAGAGTTTTTATTGGAGCATCTTATTGTATGATTTAAATTCAATATATTTAGACTGGTTGACTGAATTTGATCCTGTGTGTGTCTCTCTGTGCTTGTGGGACTTTTGCAGCTGTTCATTTTGCTTTTCCAATTTTTCTATTTAAGTTATTACTATTGTGCTAAGTCATAGCATTTGTGCTGCTTTTCAGTATTTGTGCTAAATACAGCATTTCTGCTAAATCATACTATTTCTGCTATTTTATAAGATTTGTGCTAAATACAGCATTTCTGCTAAATCATACTATTTCTGCTATTTTATAGGATTTGTACTTAATATAATATTTCTGCTTAATTATAGTATTTGTGCTAAAACATAGTATTTCTACTAAACGCAGTATTTCTGAGTAATCATAGTATTTCTATGTATTCCTGCCAGCTCCTCAGGAAGCCAATCCTCTGT
Source organism: Oreochromis aureus (assembly GCF_013358895.1). Classification (NCBI taxonomy): domain Eukaryota; kingdom Metazoa; phylum Chordata; class Actinopteri; order Cichliformes; family Cichlidae; genus Oreochromis; species Oreochromis aureus. The sequence goes on from NW_024108822.1 coordinate 10,343, forward strand.
GAGGACTGTAATTTTCAAATTGACATATCAAGTCATGCACGGCTTCCCAGCCAGCCAATCATATCTGAGTCCTGGCACATTCAAATTTGCATATTGGGACCTTCATGGCTTCCCAGCCAGCCAATCATATCGGAGTCCTGGCACATTTAAATTTGCATATTGTTTCCTTCATGGCTTCCCAGCCAGCCAATCATATCTGAGTCGTGGCACATTTAAATTTGCATATTGGGACCTTCATGGCTTCTAAGCCCACCAATCATCTATGTCATATATCTCTAATATTTCATATTTTTATTTTAAATGGTCAGCATTTCAAGATTCCCCTATGTCTTCTGAATAAAATGGTCTAAGAATGACTGTTTTAGCCCCTACAGTTAGGAAATTATGGTCATTTGTTTGAGGGGAGTCGTCATTATGAGAAATAGACTGCAAAAGTCCTGTGTCTCTCTGTGCTGCGTGCACCTGTTTTGGCGGGAAAAAGTGCACAGGCTCTCTGATTGGTGGATTCAAATTCAGCAGCTCCCAGGCTGCTTGACTGAGCTAAAAACTTACTTCTCTCCTGTGTGTGTGTGTGTGTGTGTGTGTGTGTGTGTGTGTGTGTGTGTGTGTGTGTGTGTGTGTGTGAGAGAGAGAGAGAGAGAGAGAAAGCCTTTTATGGGATGATCTCATTGTAAGATTCAAATTCAATATATTTAGACTGGTTGACTGAATTGGATCTTGTGTGTGTGTGTGTGTGTGTGTGTGTGTGAGAGAGAGAGAGAGAGAGAGAGAGAGAGAGAGAGAGAGAGAAAGCCTTTTATGGGATGATCTCATTGTAAGATTCAAATTCAATATATTTACACTGGTTGACTGAATTGGATCTTTGTGTGTGTGTGTCTGTGTGTGTGTGACAGAGAGAGAGAGAGAGAGAGCGAGAGAAAGCCTTTTCATGGGATGATGTCATTGTAAGATTCAAATTCAATATATTTAGACTGGTTGACTGAATTGGATCTTGTGTGTGTGTGTGTGTGTGTGTGTGTGTGTGTGTGTGTGAGAGAGAGAGGAGAGAGAGAGAGAGAGAGAAAGCCTCTTTATGGGATGATCTCATTGTAAGATTCAAATTCAATATATTTAGACTGGTTGACTGAATTGGATCTGTGTGTGTGTGTGTGTGTGTGTGTGTGAGAGAGAGAGAGAGAGAGAGAGAGAGAGAGAGAGAGAGAAAGCCTTTTTATGGGATGATCTCATTGTAACATTCAAATTCAATATATTTAGACTGGTTGACTGAATTGGATCCTGTGTGTGTGTGTGTGAGTGTGTGTGTGTGTGTCTCTGTGCATGTGTGTTTCCATATGTGTCCATATTTGTGATTGTGTGGCTGTTATATATTTTTTGCCGATTTTTTTTTTTCGTTTCACAATTACATTTGAGGGACCCTTAGCATGTTCAGGATTTTTTCAGCTGTCCATTTTGCTTTTCCAATTTTTCTATTTAAGTTATTACTATTGTGCTAAGTCATAGCATTTCTGCTGCTTTTCAGTATTTATTTTTATTTCACTAATCATACTATTTCTGCCATTTTATAGGATTTGTACTTAATATAGTATTTCTGCTTAATTATAGTATTTCTGCCATTTTATAAGATTTGTGCTAAATATAGTTTTTCTGCTAAAAAAATAGTATTTCTGCCAAATATAGTATTTTTGATTAATTATAGTTTTTCTACGAAATCATAGTACAGTTTTACTGCTTTTTATATGGCTTCTAAGACAACCAATCATATCTGAGGCCTGGCACATTCAAATTTGCATATTGGGGCCTTCATGGCTTCTAAGACAACCAATCATCTATGTCATATATCTTTAATATTTCATATTTGTATTTTAAATGGTCAACATTTCAAGATTCCCCCATCTCTTCTGAACAAAACGGTCTAAGAATGACTGTTTTAGCCCCTACGGTTAGGAATTTATGGCTGTTTGTTTGAGGGGAATCCTGACTAGGAAAAACAGACAGCAAAAATCCTGTCTCTCTCTGTGCTGCATGTGTAAAAGCCTGCACTTGGTGCACCAGTTTTGGTGGGAAAAAGCACACAGCCTCTCTGATTGGTGGATTCAAATTGAGAAGCTCACAGCTGTTTGACTGACCTAGAAACATGCTGTTAACAGCCCGTGTTCACTTGCTGCTGCTGCTGCTGCTGCTGTGTGTGTGTGTGTGTGTGTGTGTGTGTGTGTGTGTGTGTGTGTGAGAGAGAGAGAGAGAGAGAGAGAGAGAGAGAAAGAAAGACACACACAAAGACCTTTTTTAGGGCAGCATCTCATTGGTGGATAAAAATATAATATATTCAGACTGGTTGACTGGCATAGACCCTGTGTGTGTGTATCTCTCTCTCTGTACATTTGTGTATTCATATTTGATTTTGTGTGTATTTGTTGATTTGTGTATCCATATTTAATTTTGTGTGTATCTGTTGGCTGTTCTTATTTGTATTTCTAAATGTATTTTTATTTTATTTTTTCACAGGTGAACAAAAATTAGTTTTGAGCAAACTTAACCATGTTCCTTTTTATTCAGCTTGTCATTTTACCTTTCCAATATTTTCACTTAAGTTATTACTATTCTGCTCAATCATAGTATCTGTTCTAAATCATTGTTATTGAGCTATATTGTAGGATTTCTGTTAAATCATAGTATTTCTACTATATTATATTTTTCTTTCTAAATATATCATTTCTGCTATAGAGTAGTATTTCTGTAATGTTTAAGAATGTTTGGCTAAATATATTCTTTCTGTTTATCTTATACTATTTCTCCTAAATTCTTGTATTTTTGGGAAGTTATCGTGTTTCTGGTAAGTTACAATATTTGTGCTAAGTTCTGCTATGCTATTGTATTTCTGCCAAGTATTATGTTTCCTCTAAGATATTGCAGTTCTGCTAAGTTACTACATTTTAGCAACGTTCCTTTGCTTCTGCAAAGTTTTTACAATTTCTGCAACTTTTCAGCTTTTTCAGCTAGTTTCAGCTGACAGCTTCAGCGTTCCAGCATCCACACTGCATTTTCGCAGGAAATGCAAATTTTTCTAGTTTTTCTAGTTATTCTTCAAGTTGCTTCCGCACGCTTTTTTGCCGCTCATCTACTGCCTCAGTTTTCAGCCGATTTTCTCCGTTCAAACTCTATACTGTTCTGCTCTTTCTGCTAATGTTTGCTATGACTTTTGGTGTTTATTACTCTTATACTTTTTAAAATATTACACTTTTTTCCTTTAATTTGTCCCATTGAAATGAATGGAAAACTTCTACAATTCTGCTAAAACTTGCTTGTTTTTGAAACTTAACTACTTTGTCATACATTCACCTAGAAACTCCATTCAAACTTTAAAATGTTCTCAGACTATTGGGCTATTCCTGAATGATTCAGCTTTTTCAGATCTTCTACCGTTTTAATTTTATACCTCTTTAAGTTTTCAGTTGCAAAATTGTGATTTTCAGAAAATACATGCGTTGCTATGGTTGCTATGCAATTAACTCAGAGTGCACTCGTCCTTTCTGAATTTTCTCTTCATGTCTGAACAACTTCTTGCTACTCGCTGAATTTCCACTCAACCCCACAAATTATACATCAAAACGTAGGTATTTTTGTTGGCTTTCAGAAAATGTCACTATCATTGTTGTGGGACTTATAGAGTTTTGCAAATCTCCTCAGAGTAACATAAAGTCTCAAAACTCTCCATAGAAAGTCAATGGAGAGTTTCTTCAAAATCAGCGCTGGATTTCTCTAATGAGAGGCATTTTCAAATCGTCATATCTCCTTAACGAAACAAAGTTGAGACATGACGCTTGTGCCAATATATCTTCAGACGTCACTGATGCTCACAATTCAAGAATTTTTTCCTCACCTATTACCGTTTGGCCATGAATTACACTTGTTTGAGGATAGGAAATTTGTCCCTCGCTCAGATTTCTTCAGATTTCAAACTCTGGAAATGAGGCACTTTTTCTCTCATCATATCTTTTGATGGATTTCCACAGAGACATGAAAATTCCCATGACTGTTCACCAAAGCCTGCTGTTTCTTACGATGAAAGAATGATTTTGATGCTCCATATAGATTTAGAGTTACAAAACATTGTTTGAGGGCAAGTCAAGGCAGTTTTGCTTTGCCTCTGCTCAGTTACAGTGTATTACAAGTCATATATCTTTAATAATTTATATTTTATCTCTGATTTATGAAGACCTGCAGATTCCCCATCTCTTCTGAACAAATCGGTGTCAGAATGAGCGTTCTAGCCCCTACGGTTAGGAAATTATGGCCATTTGTTCGAGGGGAATCCTGAATGTGAGAAATACACTGCAGAAAACTCACACCTCTCTCTGTGTCTGTGTGTGTAAGTGCTGATTACAGCAGGTGCAGCCAATTTAGCTGACCTAGATATACCAAACCCAGACTCTCAACAGCCTCTGCACACTTTGCTCTCTGTGTGTGTGTGTGTGTATATCAATATTTCTCCCATGTTAAAGTATTACTCCTCCATAATAGTATTTGTGCTAAATCAAAGTACTTCTACTACATCTTAGTACTTCTGCTCAATCATAGTATTTCTGCTAAATCATAGTATTTTTGAAAAATCATGGTATTTGTGCCAAATCATGGTTTGGGGCAGAACCATAATATTTATTTTATGTTATGAGATTACTACTAAGTGCAGGAATGTCTGTTATGTTATAGTTTATGTGCTGAATATAGTATATCTGCCAAATCATAGTATTTATCCCAAATCATAGTATTTATGCAAAATTACAGTATTTCTGCCAAAAGCAGAAATAGTACCTTTAGCAGAAATTTCTGTGAAAAGATATTATTTATGTTAAAACATAGTATTTCTGCTAAATCATAGTATTTCTGCCAAATCATAGTATTTGTACTTATTCATAGTACTTGTGCCAAATCATAGTATTTGTACCCAATCATAGTATTTCTGCAATATGATCGTATTTGTGCCAAATCATGGTATCTTTTGCCAAATCATGGTATTTGTGCCAAATCATGTTATTTGTGGCCAGTTAAAATTTCTGTTATATTAGTGTTACTACTAAGTCATAGAATTTCTGTTATGTTATAGTATATCTGCTGATTATGGTATATGTGCCAAATAATAGTATTTATAGCAAATAATAGTATTACTGCCCAAACATAGTATTTCTTGTAGTATTTGTAGTAGTAGTTGTTGTAGTATTTGTGCAAAAACATAGAATTTCTGCAAAATCATAGTATATCTGTTATGTTATAGTATTACTACCAAATCATAGTATTCCAAATCATAGTATTACTGCAATTCCATAGTATTTGAGCGTAAATACTATTTGTGAAAAAACATACTATGTCTGCAAAATCACATTATATCTGCTATGTTATACTATTACTACTAAGTCACAGTATTTCTGCCAATTCGTAGTATTCGTACTAAATCATACTACTTGTGCCAAATCATAGTATTGAAATCAAAATATAGTATTTGTACCAAAGCATTGTATTTGTAATGAAGTACAGTATTTCTGCCAAATCATAGAATTACTGCAATTTCATAGTATTTTGAGGAATCCCTTTTATTATAGTATTACTTCTAAGTCGTAGTATTTCTGCTTTGTCATAGTATTTGTACTGAAACATAGTATTTCTGCCAAATCATAGTTTTACTGCTATTTCATAGTGTTTGAGTGAAATTACAGTGTTTCTGCAAAACATTGTATTTCTGCTAAATCATAGTATTTCTGTTATCTTAAAGTACTTGCACTCAATTATAGTATTTGTGCCAAAGTGTAGTATTTCTGCCAAATCATATTATCTCTGCTAAATCATAGTGTCTGCCAAATCATAATATTTGTGCCTAAACGCAGCATTTGGACCAAAACATAGTATTGCTGCTATATCATAGTATTTGATCCAAATCATAGTATATGTCCTAAAACATAGTATTTCTGCCAAATCATACTATTTGTCCTAAAGCATAGCATTTCAACAAAATCACAGTATTTCTGCTATGTTATAGTATTTGTGCTTGTAGAAAACCTGTGTTATTATGAGCTACATTACCCAGCAGCCTCTGAGCAGTGAGGGAATTCATGGGACTTCTGAGCTAGATGGTCTTCCTTCGTTCCTGGGCTAACGATTGAGGAGAGAGCTGCTGGGAAGGGGAGCAAATAGCCCATCCTGTATTTGTTGGGGATGGTGTGTGTCACATAAACGTGAGTTAATGTTCCATGCTTAAGATGTTTACCCTGCTACTTGTGTGTATTGGTTTTAGTTACCTTTAGCGTATGTGCTAGTTAGAGATAGCTATGGCAGCACAATTATTTGATTGTTTTGGGCTTGTTCCTGCTTTGTTTATTCCCCCTGCAAATTTATGTGAATTTGTACACTGTAATATCGCTGTATTACGTAGTGGCTAAGTAGGAGGCTGACTGTTACTAAGTGCATCAGTGTACATAGGTCATCTCTTGTGTTGGAGTGCCCTCTTGTGGCACCTTTTGGGTAGTGCCTTAGTAAACGTGAACACTGCAAAGAAGTGGTATCAGACTGGTTTGTAGTGGAGGAATTTGTTGCCAGTTTCTTTCATCTTTAATCCGTATTCATGTTGTAATGTAGTAACTTTTGTGGCGCAAATACCACAATATGGCAGAAATACCATGTTTTGGCACAAATACTTTGATTTGGTATACTTTAGCTTCTTCACCCCTTTTCAGCAAAATTTTCATTTTTTTCACCCCTTTTCAGCACAAATTCCAGCTTTTTTGGCTGTTTTCAGAAAAAAACTCTTTTCAGCAGAAACTCTGCTGATTCATCTCTTTTCAGCGCAAGTTTCTGCTTCTTTGCCTCTTTTCTGCAGAAATTCTGCTGATTCACCTCTTTTCTGCAAAACTTTCAGCATTTTGACCTCTTATCAGCAGAATTCTCAGCAGCTTCTGCTCATTTCAGCAGAATTGTCCATCTCTCCACAACAACTTTTTGCAACTTTTCATCTTTTTCAGCTTTTCAGCAGACAGCTTCAGCGTCAAGGCATCCACACAGCATTTTCGCAGGAAATGCAAATTTTTCTAGTGTTTTCCTGTTTCTCTTTATTCTTTATTATTCTTGGGGTTTCCGTACGTTTTTTGCCGCTTAACTACTGCCTCAGTTTTCAGCCGATTTTCTCAGTTCAAACTTTAAAAAATTCTGCTCTTTCTGCTAATGTTTGCTATGACTTTTGGTGCTCATAACTTCTATACTTTTTGAGATATTGAATTTTTTTGCAATATTTTTGCCCATTTTTGCACATTATCAGTGGGGTCACTAGTTTTCCTTGCCGGTTGAGCCCTGTTTTAGCTCAGTGAGATGAGCTGCCGTTCTCAGACTGGGAGGCCCGGTTCAAATCCCGCTTATGGCAACATTTCTTTCAGTTAACAGTTAAACTTTTTAACTCAATTTCAGCTTTTTACCCCTTTTCAGCAAAATTTTCAGTTTTTCACCACTTTTCAGCACAAATCCCAGCTTTTTCAGCTATTTTCAGCAAAAACATCTTTTCAGCAGAATTCTGAAAAGAGTTCTGCAGAACTCTTTTCAGCAGAAATTCTGCTGATTGAACTCTTTTCAGCAGAATTTTCACCTCTTTTCAGCCCAAATTCTGCTTATTCACCTCTTCTGCAAAATTTTCAGCCTTTTCACCTGTTATTAGCACAAGTCTCAGCTGTTTTCAGGAAAAACTCTTTTGAGCAGAAATTCTGCTGATTCATCTCTTTTCAGCGCAACTTTCTGCTTCTTTGCCTCTTTTCAGCAGAAATTCTGCTGATTCACCTCTTTTCTGCAAAATTATCAGCCTTTTCTCCTCTTATCAGCACAATTCTCAGCAGCTTCTGCTCATTTCAGCAGAGTTGTCCGTCTCTCCACCTTTTCTTGGTCAGAGTGAGTTTAGCTCAGTGAGATGAGTAGCTGCCTTGAGACCAGGAGGGCCAGGTTTGAATCCTGCTCAGGGCAATGGGTTTTTTTTTTTCACCACCATACAACTTTTTGCAACTTTTCATCTTTTTCAGTTTTTGAGCAGACAGCTTCAGCAATAAGGCATCCACACAGCATTTTCGCAGGAAATGCAAATTTTTCTAGTTGTGTGGATGCCCTCAAAGGGCTTCCACACTATTGAGTTCCTGTTTCTCTTTATTCTTTATTGTGTGGATGCCCTAAAGGGCTTCCACACAATTGTTTTCCTGTTTCTCTTTATTCTTTATTATTCTTGGGGTTTCCGTACACTTTTTGCCGCTTAACTACTGCCTCAGTTTTCAGCCGATTTTCTCAGTTCAAACTTTAAAAATTCTGCTCTTTCTGCTAATGTGTGCTATGACTTTTGGTGCTCATAACTTCTATACTTTTTGAGATATTGAATTTTTTTGCAATATTTTTTGCCCATTTTGCACATTATCAGTGGGGTCACTAGTTTTCCTTGCCCGGTTGAGCCGCGTTTTAGCTCAGTGAGATGAGCAGCCGTTCTCAGACTGGGAGGCCCGGGTTCAAATCCCGCTTATGGCAACATTTCTTTCAGTTAACAGTTAAACTTTTTTAACTCTTTTCAACACAAATTTCAGCTTTTTCACCCCTTTTCAGCAAAATTTTCAGTTTTTTCACCACTTTTCAGCACAAATCCCAGCTTTTTCAGCTGTTTTCAGCAAAAAAAACTCTTTTCAGCAGAATTCTGAAAAGAGTTCTGCAGAACTCTTTTCAGCAGAAATTCTGCTGATTGAACTCTTTTCAGCAGAAATTTCAGAATTTTAACCTCTTTTCAGCCCAAATTCTGCTTATTCACCTCTTCTGCAAAATTTTCAGCCTTTTCACCTCTTATCAGCATAAATCTCAGCAGTTTTCAGAAAAAACTCTCTTTTGAGTAGAAATTCTGCTGATTCATCTCTTTTCAGCGCAACTTGTTGCTTCTTTACCTCTTTTCTGCAGAAATTCTGCTGATTCACCTCTTTTCTGCAAAATTTTCAGCCTTTTCTCCTTTTATCAGCACAATTCTCAGCAGCTTCTGCTCATTTCAGCAGAGTTGTCCGTCTCTCCACCTGTTCTTGGTTAGAGTGAGTTTAGCTCAGTGAGATGAGCAGCTGCCTTCAGACCAGAAGGGCCAGGTTCAAATCCCGGTCATGGCAAAACCAGTTTTCAGTTTTCTCTTTTGTTCTTTTGTTCTACCTCTTTTCCGCAGAAATTCTGCTGATTTATCTCTCTTCTGCAAAATTTTCAGGCTTTTCACCTCTTCTCAGCACAAAAAATGAGCAGCTTCTGCTCATTTTAGCAGAATTGTCGGTCTCTCCTCCTCTTTTTTGAGAGAATGAGTTTAGCTCAGTGAGATGAGTAACTACCTTGAGTCCAGGAAGGCCAAGTTCGAATCCTTCTCAGGGTAACCATTTTTTTTTCACCACCATACAACTTTTTGCAACTTTTCATCTTTTTCAGCTTTTCAGCAGACAGCTTCAGCGTTAAGGCATCCACACAGCATTTTCGCAGGAAATGCAAATTTTTCTAGTTATTCTTCAAGTTGCTTCCGACGGTTTTTTTGCCGCTTAACTACTGCCTCAGTTTTCAGCCGATTTTCTCAGTTCAAACTTTAAAAAATTCTGCTCTTTCTGCTAATGTTTGCTATGACTTTTGGTGCTCATAACTTCTATACTTGTTGAGATATTGAATTTTTTTTGCAATATTTTTTGCCCATTTTTGCACATTATCAGTGGCCTCACTAGTTTTCCTTGCCCGGTTGAGCCGTGTTTTAGCTCAGTGAGATAAGCAGCCGTTCTCAGACTGGGAGACCCGGGTTCAAATCCCGCTTATGGCAACATTTCTTTCAGTTAACAGTTAAACTTTTTTAACTCTTTTCAACACAAATTTCTGCTTTTCCACCCCTTTTCAGCAAAATTTCCATTTTTTTCTGCTGTTTTCAGAAAAAAAAGTCTTTTCAGCAGAAATTCTGCTCATTCAACTCTTTTCAGCAGAATATTCAGAATTTTCACCTCTTTTCAGCAGAAATTCTGCTCATTCAACTCTTCTGCAAAATTCTCAGCCTTTTCACCTCTTATCAGCACAAATCTCAGCTTTTTTCAGAAAAAAAACTCTTTTGAGCAGAAATTCTGCTGATTCATCTCTTTTCAGCGCAACTTTTTGCTTCTTTACCCCATTTCAGCTGAAATTCTGCTGATTCACCTCTTTTCTGCAAAATTTTCAGCCTTTTCACCTCTTATCAGCACAATTCTCAGCAGCTTCTGCTCATTTCAGCAAAATTGTCAGTCTGTCCACCTCTTCTTTGTCAGAGTGAGTTTAGCTCAGTGAGATGAGTGGCTGCCTTGAGACCAGGAGGGCCAGGTTCGAATCCTGCTCAGGGCAATACTTTTTTTTTTTTCACCACCATACAACTTTTTGCAACTTTTCATCTTTTTCAGCTTTTCAGCAGACAGCTTCAGTGTAAAGGCATCCACACAGCATTTTCGCAGGAAATGCAAATTTTTCTAGTTATTCTTCAAGTTGCTTCCGTACGTTTTTTGCCGTCTATCTACTGCCTCAGTTTTCAGCCGATTTTCTCCGTTCAAACTCTATACTGTTCTGCTCTTTCTGCTAATGTTTGCTATGACTTTTGGTGTTTATTACTCTTATACTTTTTAAAATATTACACTTTTTTCCTTTAATTTGTCCCATTGAAATGAATGGAAAACTTCCACAATTCTGCTAAAACTTGCTTGTCTTTGAAACTTAACTACTTTGTCATACTTTCACCTAGAAACTCCATTCAAACTTTAAAATGTTCTCAGACTATTGGGCTATTCCTGAATGATTCAGCTTTTTCAGATCTTCTACCGTTTTAATTTTATACCTCTTTAAGTTTTCAGTTGCAAAATTGTGATTTTTCAGAAAATACATGCGTTGCTATGGTTGCTATGCAATTAACTCAGAGTGTGCACTCGTCCTTTCTGAATTTTCTCTTCATGTCTGAACAACTTCTTGCTACTCACTGAATTTCCACTCAACCCCCACAAATTATACATCAAAACGTAGGTATTTCTGTTGGCTTTCAGAAAATGTCACTATCATTGTTGTGGGTCTTATAGAGTTTTTGCAAATCTCCTCAGAGTAACATAAAGTCTCAAAACTCTCCATAGAAACTCAATGGAGAGTTTCTTCAAAATCAGCGCTGGAATTCTCTAATGAGAGGCATTTTCAAATCGTCATATCTCCTTAACGAAACAAAGTTGAGATTTGACGCTTGTGCCAATATATCTTCAGACGTCACTGATGCTCACAATTCAAGAATTTTTTCCTCACCTATTACCGTTTGGCCATGAATTACACTTGTTTGAGGATAGGAAATTTGTCCCTCGCTCAGATTTCTTCAGATTTCAAACTCTGGAAATGAGGCACTTTTTCTCTCATCATATCTTTTTGATGGATTTCCACAGAGACCTGAAAATTCCATGACTGTTCACCAAAGCCTGCTGTTTCTTACGGTGAAAGAATGATTTTGATGCTCCATATAGATTTAGAGTTACAAAACATTGTTTGAGGGCAAGTCAAGGCAGTTTTGCTTTGCCTCTGCTCAGTTACAGTGTATTACAAGTCATATATCGTTAATAATTTATATTTTTTCTCTGATTTATGAAGACCTGCAGATTCCCCCATCTCTTCTGAACAAATCGGCGTCAGAATGAGCGTTCTAGCCCCTACGGTTAGGAAATTATGGCCATTTGTTCGAGGGGAATCCTGAATGTGAGAAATACACTGCAGAAAACTCACACCTCTCTCTGTGTCTGTGTGTGTAAGGGCTGATTACAGCAGGTGCAGCCAATTTAGCTGACCTAGATATACCAAACCCAGACTCTCAACAGCCTCTGCACACTTTGCTCTCTGTGTGTGTGTGTGTATATCAATATTTCTCCCATGTTAAAGTATTACTCCTCCATAATAGTATTTGTGCTAAATCAAAGTACTTCTACTACATCTTAGTGCTTCTGCTCAATCATAGTATTTCTGCTAAATCATAGTATTTTTGAAAAATCATGGTATTTGTGCCAAATCATGGTTTGGGGGCAGAACCATAATATTTATTTTATGTTATGAGATTACTACTAAGTGCAGGAATGTCTGTTATGTTATAGTTTTGTGCTGAATATAGTATATCTGCCAAATCATAGTATTTATCCCAAATCATAGTATTTATGCAAAATTACAGTATTTCTGCCAAAAAGCAGAAATAGTACCTTTTAGCAGAAATTTCTGTGAAAAGATATTATTTATTTTAAGACATAGTATTTCTGCTAAATCATAGTATTTCTGCCAAATCATAGTATTTGTACTTATTCATAGTACTTGTGCCAAATCATAGTATTTGTACCCAATCATAGTATTTCTGCAATATGATCGTGATTTGTGCCAAATCATGGTATCTTTTGCCAAATCATGGTATTTGTGCCAAATCATGTTATTTGTGGCCAGTTAAAATTTCTGTTATATTAGTGTTACTACTAAGTCATAGAATTTCTGTTATGTTATAGTATATCTGGTGATTATGGTATATGTGCCAAATAATAGTATTTATAGCAAATAATAGTATTACTGCCCAAACATAGTATTTCTTGTAGTATTTGTAGTAGTAGTTGTTGTAGTATTTGTGCAAAAACATAGAATTTCTGCAAAATCATAGTATATCTGTTATGTTATAGTATTACTACCAAATCATAGTATTCCAAATCATAGTATTACTGCAATTCCATAGTATTTGAGCGAAATCGTACTATTTGTGAAAAAACATACTATGTCTGCAAAATCACATTATATCTGCTATGTTATACTATTACTACTAAGTCACAGTATTTCTGCCAATTCGTAGTATTCGTACTAAATCATACTACTTGTGCCAAATCATAGTATTGAAATCAAAATATAGTATTTGTACCAAAGCATTGTATTTGTAATGAAGTACAGTATTTCTGCCAAATCATAGAATTACTGCAATTTCATAGTATTTTGAGGAATCCCTTTTGTTATAGTATTACTTCTAAGTCGTAGTATTTCTGCTTTGTCATAGTATTTGTACTGAAACATAGTATTTCTGCCAAATCATAGTTTTACTGCTATTTCATAGTGTTTGAGTGAAATTACAGTGTTTCTGCAAAAACATTGTATTTCTGCTAAATCATAGTATTTCTGTTATCTTAAAGTACTTGCACTGAATTATAGTATTTGTGCCAAAGTGTAGTATTTCTGCCAAATCATATTATCTCTGCTAAATCATAGTGTCTGCAAAATCATAATATTTGTGCCTAAACGCAGCATTTGTACCAAAACATAGTATTGCTGCTATATCATAGTATTTGATCCAAATCATAGTATATGTCCTAAAACATAGTATTTCTGCCAAATCATACTATTTGTCCTAAAGCATAGCATTTCAACAAAATCACAGTATTTCTGCTATGTTATAGTATTTGTGCTTGTAGAAAAACCTGTGTTATTGTGAGCTACATTACCCAGCAGCCTCTGAGCAGTGAGGGAATTCATGGGACTTCTGAGCTAGATGGTCTTCCTTCGTTCCTGGGCTAACGATTGAGGAGAGAGCTGCTGGGAAGGGGAGCAAATAGCCCATCCTGTATTTGTTGGGGATGGTGTGTGTCACATAAACGTGAGTTAATGTTCCATGCTTAAGATGTTTACCCTGCTACTTGTGTGTATTGGTTTTAGTTACCTTTAGCGTATGTGCTAGTTAGCGATAGCTATGGCAGCACAGTTATTTGATTGTTTCGGGCTTGTTCCTGCTTTGTTTGTTCCCCCTGCAAATTTATGTGAATTTGTACACTGTAATATCACTGTATTACGTAGTGGCTAAGTAGGAGGCTGACTGTTACTAAGTGCATCAGTGTACATAGGTCATCTCTTGTGTTGGAGTGCCCTCTTGTGGCACCTTTTGGGTAGTGCCTTAGTAAACGTGAACACTGCAAAGAAGTGGTATCAGACTGGTTTGTAGTGGAGGAATTTGTTGCCAGTTTCTTTCATCTTTAATCCGTATTCATGTTGTAATGTAGTAGTACCACAATATGGCAGAAACACTATGTTTTGGCACAAATACTTTGATTTGGTATACTTTAGCTTCTTCACCCCTTTTCAGCAAAATTTTCATTTTTTTCACCCCTTTTCAGCACAAATTCCAGCTTTTTTGGCTGTTTTCAGAAAAAAAAAACTCTTTTCAGCAGAAACTCTGCTGATTCATCTCTTTTCAGCGCAACTTTCTGCTTCTTTGCCTCTTTTCTGCAAAAATTTTGCTGATTCACCTCTTTTCTCCAAAACTTTCAGCCTTTTGACCTCTTATCAGCACAATTCTCAGCAGCTTCTGCTCATTTCAGCAGAATTGTCCGTCTCTCCACCTCTTCTTTGTAAGAATGACTTTGGCTCAGGGAAATGAATAGCCACCTTGAGACCAGGAGGGCCAGGTTTGAATCCTGCTCAGTGGGGCATTTTTTTTTCACCACCATACAACTTTTGCAACTTTTCATCGTTTTAGCTTTTCATAGTATCATAGTATTTCCACAAAATATTTGTATTTCTGCTACGTTATATTATTACTGCTCATAGTATTTCTGCCAAATTTTGGTATTTGCTCCAAAGCACAGTATTTCTGCCAAATCACAATATAACTGCAAAATAAAGGTTTTGAGACAAATCATAGCGTTTGTGCTAAATCCTAGTAATTCTGCTCATAGAATTTCTGCTATGCTGAGGTGCTTTCTGCTAGATTAAAGTTTTTCTGCTAAATCAAAATATTTCATGTAAATCATACCAAGTCCCAGTGTTTCTGCCAAATCATAAATCATAAATAATGTGGCGTGTTGGGGAACAGCTAGTCCTCTCCCATCATGCCTTGGGATATATGCTGCTGTTTAGATGTTCTTGTTTCATTGTTTATGGTTACGTTACTTTTAACTGTTGTCTTGAATGTTGTGTTTATACTATGGTACAAAGTCACTGACAGTTATTGTTTTATAGGAAGGAAGAATGCAGTACCATAAGTGAGTTCTGTTATGCTGTTATTGACCCTTGAAGCACATTGTAGAACAAGCAAGTGTTTAATAAAAGCTTCTCCTACCAGCTTGGGGTGGAATTACAAGCTCAAGCTTTCCTGTGTGCTTATTTGCAAGACTTGTATGTGCCATAATAATTTTAATAAAGCAAAGTTAAGATGAGAAGCTTGTTCCAATTCATCTTCAGACAGTGCTGCCAGTCACGGTTGGAGCAGTTTTACTGTCATCTTACTGTTGAGCCATAAATTACGTTTGTTTTCCAACTCTTAAAATGAAGCCGTTTCTTCTCTCGTCATATCTCCGCGACGGAGGTACAAAGAGCTATGAAAATCGAAGTCAAAGTTCAGCAAAGTCTGCTGATTTACCCAGTACAAGAATTGTGCTTCTATCCCACCTAGTTTTTGAGTTACACGACGTTTTGTAACTCCGAAAAATCTGCGCTTTTACGCCTCTCACCGCGATCTAATTCTGACTGCTCAAGTCTCTGTGTTTTAGGCACCCGCCCCTTTGTGACCAGACCTCATTTGGCTCAGAGGGTTGAGAAGCTGCTGTGAGACCCGGTGGCAGAGGTTCGAGTCCTACCTGTGACAGTTGCTACACATCATCCCCACTTGCATGCACTCTGCTTTCTTGACACTCTTCAGTGTACCCTTACACATAAAGCCATCTCATACACCTCTTTTTTAGCAGATAATTCTGCTTTTTCGCTTGTTTTCAGCAACTGCTGATGCTGATAGCCCTCCTAGTTTTTGAGTTACACGACGCGTTTTGTAACTCCAAAAACGGCGCTTCGCGCCTCACCGCGATCTATTTCTGATTGCTGATCTCTTTGTTTTTCAGCCACCTGCCCTCTTGCCAGGTGGCGCAATCAGTAATGACACGGCTCTGCAGCTCAAAGGTCGTGGGTTCAATCCCACCTTGGTCAACATTTTTTTTTTCACTACAAATTTATACACTATCACAGACCTGTAATTTATATTGCTAATTTTTTTCACTACAAGTGAGTAGTGCAAAAACATACTATGTCTGCAACATCACAGTATATCTGTTATGTTATAGTATTACTACTAAATCACAGTATTTCTGCCAATTCAAGGAGGCTGACTGTTACTAAGTGCATCAGTGTACATAGGTCATCTCTTGTGTTGGAGTGCCCTCTTGTGGCGCCTTTTGGGTAGTGCCTTAGTAAACGTGAACACTGCAAAGAAGTGGTATCAGACTGGTTTGTAGTGGAGGAATTTGTTGCCAGTTTCTTTCATCTTTAATCCGTATTCATGTTGTAATGTAGTAGTACCACAATATGGCAAAAACACTATGTTTTGGCACAAATACTTTGATTTGGTATACTTTACCTTCTTCACCCCTTTTCAGCAAAAGTTTCATTTTTTTCACCCTTTTCAGCACAAATTCCAGCTTTTTGGCTGTTTTCAAAAAAAACTCTTTTCAGCAGAAACTCTGCTGATTCATCTCTTTTCAGCGCAAGTTTCTGCTTCTTTGCCTCTTTTCTGCAGAAATTCTGCTGATCCACCTCTTTTCTGCAAAACTTTCAGCCTTTTCACCTCTTATCAGCACAATTCTCAGCAGCTTCTGCTCATTTCAGCAGAATTGTCCGTCTCTCCACAACAACTTTTTGCAACTTTTCATCTTTTTCAGCTTTTCAGCAGACAGCTTCAGCGTCAAGGCATCCACACAGCATTTTCGCAGGAAATGCAAATTTTTCTAGTTATTATTGTGTGGATGCCCTCAAAGGGCTTCCACACTATTGTTTTCATGTTTCTCTTTATTCTTTATTCCACCTTATTCCAGTTGCTTCCGTACACTTTTTGGCACTTAACTACTCCTTCAGTTTTCAGCCGATTTTCGCCATTCAAACTTTAAAAAATTCTGCTCTTTCTGCTAATGCCGGCTATGACTTTTGGTGCTCATAACCTCTATACTTTTTGAGATATTGAATTTTTTGCAATATTTTTGCCCATTTCTGCCATATTATCAGTGGCCTCACTGATTTTCTTTGCCGGGAAGACCTGTGTTTTAGCTCAGTGAGATGAGCAGCCGTTCTCAGACTGGGAGGCCCGGGTTCAAATCCCGCTCATGGCAACATTTCTTTCAGTTAACAGTTAAACTTTTTTAACTCTTTTCAACACAAATTTAAGCTTTTTCACCCCTTTTCAGCAAAATTTTCAGTTTTTTCACCACTTTTCAGCACAAATCCCAGCTTTTTCAGCTGTTTTCAGCAAAAACCTCTTTTCAGCAGAATTCTGAAAAGAGTTCTGCAGAACTCTTTTCAGCAGAAATTCTGCTGATTGAACTCTTTTCAGCAGAATTTTCACCCCTTTTCAGCCCAAATTCTGCTTATTCACCTCTTCTGCAAAATTTTCAGCCTTTTCCCCTATTATCAGCACAAATCTCAGCTGTTTTCAGAAAAAACTCTTTTGAGCAGAAATTCTGCTGATTCATCTCTTTTCAGCGCAACTTTCTGCTTCTTTCCCTCTTTTCAGCTGAAATTCTGCTGTTTCACCTCTTTTCTGCAAAATTTTCAGCCTTTTCACCTCTTATCAGCACAATTCTCAGCAGCTTCTGCTCATTTAAGCAGAATTGTCAGTCTCTCCACCTCTTTGTCAGAATGACTTTGGCTCAGTGAGATGGGTTGCTGCCTTAGAACCTGGAGGGCCAGGTTCGAATCCTGCTTAGGGCAATGTATTTTTTCAGCAAAAATTTCTCTGTCTTTACCCCTTTCAGTAGAAGTTTTTGGCTTTTCACCACTTTTCAGCAAACATTTTCTACT
The DNA here is from genome assembly GCF_013358895.1 of Oreochromis aureus. Taxonomy (NCBI): domain Eukaryota; kingdom Metazoa; phylum Chordata; class Actinopteri; order Cichliformes; family Cichlidae; genus Oreochromis; species Oreochromis aureus. The sequence continues at coordinate 28,181 of NW_024108822.1, forward strand.
TCTTCACCTGTTTTCAGCAGAATTTTCAGTTTCTTCACCGCCATATAACTTTTTGCAAGTTTTCAACTTTTTCAGCTTTTTCAGCAGGCAACTTCAGCGTTAAGGCATCCACACAGCATTTTCGCAGGAAATGCAAATTTTTCTAGTTGTGTGGATGCCCTTAAAGGGCTTCCACACTATTGAGTTCCTGTTTCTCTTTATTCTTTATTATTATTATTCTTCTAGTTGCTTCCGTACACTTTTTGGCACTTAACTACTTCCTCAGTTTTCAGCCGATTTTCTCAGTTCAAACTCTATACTGTTCTGCTCTTTCTGCTCTTTCCGGCAATGACTTTTGGTGTTTATTACTGTTATACTTTTTAAAATATTACACTTTTTTCCTTTAATTTGTCCCATTGAAATGAATGGAAAACTTCCACAATTCTGCTAAAACTTGCTTGTTTTTGAAACTTAACTACTTTGTCATACTTTCACCTAGAAACTCCATTCAAACTTTAAAATGTTCTCAGATTATTGGGCTATTCCTGTCTGATTCAGCTTTTTCAGATCTTCTACCGTTTTAATCTTATACCTCTTTAAGTTTTCAGTTGCAAAATTGTGATTTTTCAGAAAATACATGCGTTGTTATGGTTGCTATGCAATTAACTCAGAGTGTACAGTCGTGTATTCTGAATTTTCTCTTCATGTCTGAACAACTTGCTACTCGCTCAATTTCCACTCAACTCCCACAAATTATACATCAAAACGTAGGTATTTTTGCTGGCTTTCAGAAAATGTCACTATCATTCTTGTGGGACTTATAGATTTTTTGCAAATCTCCTCAGAGTAACACAAAGTCTGAAAACTCTCCATAGAAACTCAATGGAGAGTTTCTTCAAAATCAGCGCTGGATTTCTCTAATGAGAAGCATTTTCAAATCGTCATATCTCCTTAACGAAACAAAGTTGAGACATGAGGCTTGTGCCAATATATCTTCAGACACTCCTGATGCTCACAATTCAAGAAGTTTTTTCTCAGCTATTACCGTTTGGCCATGAATTATACTTGTTTGAGGATAGGAAATTTGTCCCTCGCTCAGATTTCTTCAGATTTCAGACTCTGGAAATGAGGCACTTTTTTCTCTCGTCAGATCTTTTTGATGGATTTCCACAGAGACCTGAAAATTTCCATGACAGTTCACCAAAGCGTGCTGTTTCTTACGGTGAAAGAATGATTTTGATGCTCCATAAAGATTCAGAGTTACAAAACGTTGTTTGAGGGCAAGTCAAGGCAGTTTTGCTTCGCCTCTACTCAGTTACAGTGTATTACAAGTCATATATCTTCAATAATTTATATTTTATCTCTGATTTATGAAGACCTGCAGATTCCCCCATCTCTTCTGAACAAAACGGTGTCAGAATGAGCGTTCTAGCTCCTACGGTTAGGAAATTATGGCCATTTTTTCAAGGGGAATCCTGAATGTGAGAAATACACTGAAGAAAAGCCATAGCTCTCTCTGTGTCTGTGTGTGTAAGTGCTGATTACAGCAGGTGCAGCTAATTTAACTGACCTAGATATACCAAGCCCAGACTCTTAACAGCCCCTGTACACTTTGCTCTCTGTGTATGTGTGTGTGTGTCTCAATAATTCTCCCATGTTAAAGTATTACTCCTCCATAATAGTATTTGTGCTACATCAAAGTACTTCTACTACATCTTAGTACTTCTGCTCAATCATAGTATTTCTGCTCAATCATAGTATTTCTGAAAATTCATGGTGTTTGTGCCAAATCATGGTTTTGGGGCAAAACCATAATATTTATTTTATGTTATAGTATTACTACTAAGTGGAGGAATGTCTGTTATGTTATAGCATATTTGCTGAATACAGTATATCTGCCAAATCATAGTATTTATCCCAAATCATAGTATTTATACAAAATTGCAGTATTTCTGCTAAAAAGCAGAAATAGTACCTTTAGCAGAAATTTCTGTCAAAAGATATTATTTATGTTAAAACATAGTATTTCTGCTAAATCATAGTATTTGTACCCAATCATAGTATTTCTGCCCAATCATAGTATTTGTACCCAATCATACTATTTCTGCCATATCATAGTATTTGTGCCAAATTATGGGATTTTGCCAAAACATGGTACTTGTGCCAAATTATAGTATTTGTGCCCAATTAATATTTCTGTTATGTTATAGTATTACTACTATGTCGTAGAATTTCTGTTATGTTATAGTATATCTGCTGAATAAGGGATATGTGCCAATACATAGTATTTATACCAAATCATAGTATTTGTGCTAAAACATAGTATTTCTGCCATATTGTGGTATTTGTGCAAAAACATAGACTGTCTGCAACATAACAGTATATCTGTTATGTTATAGTATTACTACTAAGTCACAGTATTTCTGCCAATTCGTAGTATTTGTACTAAATCATACTACTCGTGCCAAATCATAGTATTTGTTGCAAATCATAGTATTCAAACCAAAATATAGTATTTGTACCAAAGCATTGTATTTGTATGAAGTAACCGTATTTCTGCCAAATCATAGAATTACTGCAATTTCATAGTATTTTGAGGAATCCCTTTTGTTATAGTATTACTTCTAAGTCATAGTATTTCTGCTTTGTCATAGTATTTGTACTAAAACGTAGCATTTCTGCCAAATCATAGTATTACTGCTATCTCATAGTATTTGAGTGAAATTACAGTGTTTCTGCAAAAACATTGTATTTCTGCTAAATCATAGTATTTCTGTTATCTTAGAGTACTTGTACTCAATTATAGTATTTGTGCCAAAGTTTAGTATTTCTGCCAAATCATATTTATGTGAATTTGTATACTGTAATATCGCTGTATTACGTAGTGGCTAAGTAGGAGGTTGACTGTTACTAAGTGCATCAGTGTACATAGGTCATCTCTTGTGTTGGAGTGCCCTCTTGTGACGCCTTTTGGGTAGTGCCTTAGTAAATGTGAACACTGCAAGAAGTGGTATCAGACTGGTTTGTAGTGGAGGAATTTGTTGCCAGTTTCTTTAATCTTTAATCCGTATTCATGTTGTAATGTATACCCTGTTCTTAATCATAGAAACCACACCATATCACCCTCCACATCCTCCTACTGTATGCCATATCTCCCTGTAACATCCATCTGACTGCCAATAAACTCCACCTGTGGAAATCTAATCCCTGGATGCCAGCCTCTCCTTCTGACCGAGGATAGCTACTATTGCAGCACCACCCAGCATTAAACTGACGTACACCATTCTGTACAGTGCTAAATCATAGTGTTTGTGTCAAACAATAGCATTCACCCAAATAATAGTATTTCTGCTATGTTATATTTTTACTGCTCATAGTATTTCTGCCAAATCATGGTATTTGTTCCAAAGCATAGTTTTTCTTCCAAATCATAGTATAACTGCAAAATAAAAGTTTTTGAGCCAAAACATATTTTTTGTGCTAAAACATAGTATTTGTACCCAATCATAGTATTTCTGCAATATGATCGTATTTGTGCCAAATCATGGTATCTTTTTGCCAAATTTGTGCCAAATCATGTTATTTATGCCCAGTTAAAATTTCTGTTATATTATATTGTTACTACTAAGTCGTAGAATTTCTGTTATGTTATAGTATATCTGCTGATTATAGTATATGTGCCAAATAATAGTATTTATAGCAAATAATAGTATTACTGCCCAAAGATAGTATTTCTTGTAGTATTTGTAGTAGTAGTTGTTGTAGTATTTGTGCAAAAACATAGAATTTCTGCAAAATCATAGTATATCTGTTATGTTATAGTATTACTACTAAGGCATAGTATTCCTACCAAATCATAGTATTCCAAATCATAGTATTACTGCAATTCCATAGTATTTGAGCAAAATCGTAGTATTTGTGCAAAAACATACTATGTCTGCAAAATCACATTATATCTGCTATGTTATAGTATTACTACTAAGGCATAGTATTTCTACCAAATCATAGTATTCCTTCAAAATCATAGTATCACTGCAATTTCATAGTATTTGAGCGAAATTGTAGTATTTGTACTAAATCATGGTACTTGTACCAAATCATAGTATTTTTTGCAAATCATATTATTTGAACCAAAACATTGTATTTGTACGAAGTCATAGTATTTCTGCTAAATCATAGTATTTCACCCAAATCTCAGTAGTTGTGCTAAAACCCAGTATTATTGCCAAATCGTAGTATTTGTACTGAAACATAGTATTTCTGCCATATTGTGCTAGTTGTGCAAAAACATAGACTGTCTGCAAAATCATAGTATATCTGTTATGTTATAGTATTACTACTAAGTCACAGTATTTCTGCCAATTCGTAGTATTTGTACTAAATCATACTACTCGTGCCAAATCATAGTATTGAAATCAAAATATAGTATTTGTACCAAAGCATTGTATTTGTAATGAAGTACAGTATTTCTGCCAAATCATAGAATTACTGCAATTTCATAGTATTTTGAGGAATCCCTTTTGTTATAGTATTACTTCTAAGTCATAGTATTTCTGCTTTGTCATAGTATTTGTACTGAAACATAGTATTTCTGCCAAATCATAGTATTACTGCTATTTCATAGTATTTGAGTGAAATTACAGTGTTTCTGCAAAAACATTGTATTTCTGCTAAATCATAGTATTTCTCTCATCTTAAAGTACTCAATTATTGTATTTGTGCCAAAGTTTAGTATTTCTGCCAAATGATATTATATCTGCTAAATCATAGTGTCTGCCAAATCATAGTATTTGTGCCAAATTATGGGATTTTGCCAAAACATGGTACTTGTGCTAAATTATAGTATTTGTGCCCAATTAATATTTCTGTTATGTTATAGTATTACTACTAAGTCGTAGAATTTCTGTTATGTTCTGCCAAATCATAGTATTACGGCTATTTCAAAGTCTTTGAGTGAAATTACAGTGTTTCTGCAAAAACATTGTATTTCTGCTAAATCATAGTATTTCTGTTATCTTAAAGTACTTGCACTCAATTATAGTATTTGTGCCAAAGTTTAGTATTTCTGCCAAATCATATTATCTCTGCTAAATCATAGTGTCTGCCAAATCATAATATTTGTGCCTAAGCACAGCATTTGTACCAAAACATAGTATTGCTGCTATATCATAGTATTTGAGCCAAATCATAGTATATGTCCTAAAACATAGTATTTCTGCCAAATCATAGTATTTGTCCTAAAGCATAGTATTTCAACAAAATCACAGTATTTCTGCTATGTTATAGTATTTGTGCTTGTGAAAAAAACCTGTGTTAGTGTGAGCTACATTACCCAGCAGCCTCTGAGCAGTGAGGGAATTCATGGGACTTCTGAGCTAGATGGTCTTCCTTCGTTCCTGGGCTAACAATTGAGGAGAGAGCTGCTGGGAAGGGGAGCAAATAGCCCATCCTGTATTTGTTGGGGATGGTGTGTGTCACATAAACGTGAGTTAATGTTCCATGCTTAAGATGTTTACCCTGCTACTTGTGTGTATTGGTTTTAGTTACCTTTATGTGCTAGTTAGCGATAGCTATGGCAGCACAGTTATTTGATTGTTTTGGGCTTGTTCCTGCTTTGTTTGTTCCCCTGCAAATTTATGTGAATTTGTACACTGTAATATCGCTGTATTACGTAGTGGCTAAGTAGGAGGCTGACTGTTACTAAGTGCATCAGTGTACATAGGTCATCTCTTGTGTTGGAGTGCCCTCTTGTGGTGCCTTTTGGGTAGTGCCTTAGTAAACGTGAACACTGCAAAGAAGTGGTATCAGACTGGTTTGTAGTGGAGGAATTTGTTGCCAGTTTCTTTCATCTTTAATCCGTATTCATGTTGTAATGTAGTAACTTTTGTATATAAATACCACAATATGGCAGAAATACCATGTTTTGGCACAAATACTTTGATTTGGTATACTTTAGCTTCTTCACCCCTTTTCAGCAAAATTTTCATTTTTTTTCACCCCTTTTCAGCACAAATTCCAGCTTTTTTGGCTGTTTTCAGAAAAAAGACAACTCTTTTCGCAGAAACTCTGCTGATTCACCTCTTTTCAGCGCAAGGTTCTGCTTCTTTGCCTCTTTTCTGCAGAAATTCTGCTGATTCACCTCTTTTCTGCAAAATTTTCATCCTTTTTGCCTCTTATCAGCACAGTTCTCAGCAGCTTCTGATAATTTCAGCACAATTGTCAGTCTATCTACCTCTTTTTTGTGAGAATGAGTTTGGCTCAGTGAGATGAGTAGCTGCCTTGAGACCAGGAGGTTCGAGGGGAATCCTGAATGTGAATGTAAGAAATACACTGCAGAAAACTTATACCTCTCTCTGTGTCTGTGTGTGTAAGGGCTGATTACAGCAGGTGCAGCTAATTTAACTGACCTAGATATACCAAGCCCAGACTCTTAACAGCCACTGTTCCCTTTAGGCTCTGTGTATGTGTATGTTTGTGTGTCTGTATCAATATTTCTCCCATGTTAAAGTATTACTCCTCCATAATAGTATTTCTGTTAAATCAAAGTACTTCTACTACATCTTAGTATTTCTGCTAAATCATAGTATTTTGGCCAAATCACGGTATTTGTGCCAAAGCATAGTATTTCCACAAAATAACAGTATTTCTGCTATGTTATATTATTACTGCTCATAGTATTTCTGCCAAATCTTGGTATTTGTTCCAAAGCATAGTATTTCTGCCAAATCACAATATAACTGCAAAATAAAGGGTTTTTTTAGACAAATCATAGTGTTTGTGCTAAATCCTAGTAATTCTGCTCAGTCATAGAATTTCTGCTATGCTGTAGTGCTTTTGCTAGATTACAGAATTTCTGCTAAGTCAAAGTATTTCATGTAAATCATAGTATTTATACCAAGTCCCAGTGTTTCTGCCAAATCATAAATCATAAATAATGTGGCGTGTTGGGGGAACAGCTAGTTCTCTCCCATCATGCCTTGGGACATGTGCTGCATTTTAGATGTTCTTGTTTCATTGTTTATGGTTACGTTACTTTTAACTGTTGTCTTGAATGTTGTGTTTATACTACGGTACAAAGTCACTGACAGTTATTGTTTTATAGGAAGAATGCAGTACCATAAGTGAGTTCTGTTATGCTGTTATTGACCCTTGAAGCACATTGTGGCACAAGCAAGTATGTTCAATAAAAACTCCCCTACCAGCTTGGGGTGGAAATACAGGCTCAATCTCTCCTGTGAGTTTCTTTGCAAGATTCATCTGCATGCCACAATAATTTTAATAAAGCAAAGTTAAGACGAGAGGCTTGTGCCAATTCATCTTCAGACACTGCTGACACTCACGGTTGGAGCAGTTTTTACTGTCATCTTACTGTTGAGCCATAAATTACGTTTGTTTTTAAACTCTTGAGCCAGAAATTACATTTGTTTTCAAACTCTTAAAATGAAGCTGTTTCTTCTCTCGTCATATCTCCGCGACGGAGGTACAAAGAGCTATCGCAGTCAAAGTTCATGAAATTCTGCTGATTCACCCAGTAAAGGAATTGTGCTTCTATCCCACCTGGTTTTTGAGTTACACGACATTTTGTAACTCCAGAAAACGGCGCTTTACGCCTCTCGCTGCGATCTGATTCTGACTGCTCATCTCCCTGTTTTCCAGGCACTGGCTCTCTTTGCCAGTGGCGCATTTGGTAATGACACGGGTCTGCAGCCCAAAGGTCGTGGGTTCAATTCCACCTTGGTCCACATGTTTTTTTTTCACTACAAATTTAGACACTATCACAGACCTGTAATTTATATTGCTAATTTATTACAATTCTGCAAAGTTTTATGATGTTAGCAGTTTGTCTAATACGGACCTCAGCTTCTTGTTAACGCTCCATGGCAGAAATACATACAAGTACACAGCCTGATGAAGCAGACAGAAGCAGTACCTCTGATTGCAGAAAGTATTACTACTCCATAATAGTATTTCTGTTAAATCAAAGTACTTCTACTACATCTTAGTACTTCTGCTCAATCATAGTATTTCTGCTAAATCATGGTTGTTGTGCCAAAACATAATATTTCTGTTAAGCTATAGTATTACTAATAAGTGGAGGAATTTCTGTCATGTTATAGTATATGTGCTGATTACAGTATATCTGCCAAATCATAGTATTTATCCTGAATCATAGTATTTTACAGTATTTCTGCTAAAAAGCAGAACTAGTACCTTTTAGCAGAAATTTCTGTCAAAAGATATTAGTTATGTTAAAACATAGTATTTCTGCTAAATCATAGTGCTTGTGCCTATTCATAGTATTTGTACCCAATCATAGTATTTCTGCCATATCATCGTATTTGTGCCAAATCATGGTATATTTTTGCCAAATCATGGTATTTGTGCCAAATTAAAATTTCTGTTATGTTATAGTATTACTACTAAGCCATAGCATTTCTACCAAATCATAGCATTTCTTCAAAATCATAGTATTACTGCAATTTCATAGTATTTGAGCGAAATCGTAGTATTTGTGAAAAAACATACTATGTCTGCAAAATCACAGTATATTTGTTATGTTAAAGTATTACTACTAAGGCATAGTATTTCTACCAAATCATAGTATTCCTTCGACATCATAGTATTACTGCAGTTTCATAGTATTTGAGCAAAGTCGTAGTATTTGTGCAAAAACATACTATGTTTGCAGAATCACAGTATATCTGTTATGTTATAGTATTACTACTAAGGCATAGTATTTCTGCCAATAAGAGTATTTGTACTAAATCATAGTACTTGAGCCAAATCATAGTATTTCTGCCATATTGTGCTAGTTGTTCAAAAACGTAGACTGTCTGCAAAATCATAGTATATGTATTATGTTATAGTATTACTACTAAGTAGTAGACGTTCAGTTTTGTTATAGTATATCAACAGAAATCTATTCTTAGCAGAAATTCTGTCGATTGACCTGTTTTCAGTGGAACGCGTTCTACTTCTTTACCTCTTTTCAGTAGAAATTCTGCTGATTCACCTATTTTAAGCAGAATTTTCAGCCTTTCACCTCTTATCAGCATAAATCTCAGTATCTTCTGCTCATTTCAGAATGAACCTTTTCACCTCTTTTCAGTACAAATTTGAACTTCTGTACCCCTTTTGAGAAGAATTTTACATTTTCACGTCTTTTCAGCAAAAGATTCTGCTTCTTCACTTGTTTTCAGCATAATTTTTCAGTTTCTTTACTGCCATACAAATTTTGCAGCTTTTCAATTTTTTTCAGTCATTTTCAGCAGACAGCTTCAGCGTTCTGGCATCCACACAGCATTTTCGCAGGAAATGCAAACTTTCTTTTGTGGAGCTGGAGGCATCCACTATTGAGTTCCTGTTTTATTATTCTTTATACTTTATTCTTGTTGCTTCCGCACACTTTTTGGCCTTTAACTACTTTAACAATTTTTGTGCTATTTTCACCGTTCAAATTTTAAACTATTCTGCTATTTTTGCTCTTGATGGCAATGATCTTTTGGTATTTTATACTATTATACTTTTTAAAATATTAAGCTTTTTTCCTTTAATTTGTCCCATTGAAATGAATGGAAAACTTCCACAATTCTGCTAAAACTTGCTTGTTTTTGAAACTTAACTACATTCTCCTACTTTCGTCTAGAACAACCATTCAAACTTTAAAATGTTCTCAAATTATTGGGCTATTCAGGAATGATTCAGCTTTTTCAAATCTGTTACCGTTTTATCTTATGCCTCTTAAAGTTTTGAGTTGCATTTTTGTGATTTTTCACAAAATACATGCGTTGTTATGGTTGCTATGCACTTGGCTTCCCAGTGTGCCACTGAAGGTTTTGCAGTCTTCTCTTCATGTCCGAACAACTTCTTGCTACTTACTCAATTTTCACTCAACTTCCACAAATTATACATCAAAACGTAGGTATTTTTGCTGGCTTTCAGAAAATGTC
>NW_024108823.1:0-62500 GCF_013358895.1 Oreochromis aureus
TGTGTGCCTCTTGGCATAGGCACACATAAAAAGATCTATCCTTGGCCCAAAACTCCATATCCCATAATTCATAGCATGCCTCTACAGAGGCCTCTACCGAGTCAAACAATGGCGGCCACCACTTCGTTTTATATGTCTTTTATTCGTGTTTCTAGGTCACAAACTAAACTTTTAAGACATTTTCAGGTGAGAATATAGGTGTGTAAACTTCAAATATCTGCTCGTTTTATCAAGACATCCCATATTAGCAACAGTTGTCTTATGTGTTGCTGATAGCCAGCCGGCTAGCTAGCGCCGCTAGCATAGCTAGCTAGCGCTGCTAGCGACCCTCAAAGCACCCAGCCTTGGCTTATAGTGAGGCGGCTAAAATTTGTTGCAACACCCGATAGCTCGCCAAGTCTGTGTTTTAGCTGGACTTATTTTTCGCTTATATGGGCAGATGATGCTGGTCGATGTGGAAAAAATAACTGAGTTGTTTGGTGGTGGAGCTAGCTGGAGCTACAACAGAGGGCAGCTATCCACCGGTGTGTGACAGAAAGGACATGCCGCGAACCACACATACGAGGCGGGGCAGGCGACCGCCGATCGACCGGTGGTTGCTAACCTGGAGGTCAATCGTGGATCAGGGAAAGCGAAGGTGGTTGCTAACCTGGAGGTCAATCGTGGATCAGGGAAAGCGAAGGTGGTTGCTAACCTGGAGGTCAATCGTGGATCAGGAAAGCGAAGGCAGGAGCTGAGGGTGAACTGAATTTCAGGTAAGAAGTTATGAACTGCACTCTATTTGGGTCAGATATAAACAGAGTTTAGGTGTAGTTTATTTTCGTTGTGCTGACCTTTTACAATCGTACTGTGTGCTAGCTAGCACGACAGCTGTGTCTTGTGTAAGTTACTGACGTTGAACTTTATTTTATTCATAAGGGTTGGTTCGTGAGAGTTGCCGTACAAACGGCGGAATCGTCCCACATTCAGAGAAAACATTACGATTTATTCTGTCGTTCTGAAGCCTCCCTGTCATTCTCTCGCCAGTTGCAACTTCACTCATGAAACTGATCAACGATCGGCTTTTTCGCTCTTGTTTATCGCGCTAAAGAACAGCAGCACGTTTAAGCTTGATCAGCTGTTGTTAGAATTCATTTGATTTTAATTTCTAGTATCAGCTGATGTTTTCTGGAGCCACAGCTGAAAAAAGGGAAGTTATGAACTGTTTTTGAGAGACAAATACAGGGAGTGCAGAATTATTAGGCAAGTTGTATTTTTGAGGAATAATTTTATTACTGAACAACAACCATGTTCTCAATGAACCCAAAAAACTCATTAATATCAAAGCTGAATGTTTTTGGAAGTAGTTTTTAGTTTGTTTTTAGTTTTAGCTATTTTAGGGGGATATCTGTGTGTGCAGGTGACTATTACTGTGCATAATTATTAGGCAACTTAACAAAAAACTAATATATACCCATTTCAATTATTTATTTTTACCAGTGAAACCAATATAACATCTCCACATTCACAAATATACATTTCTGACATTCAAAAACAAAACAAAAACAAATCAGCGACCAATATAGCCACCTTTCTTTGCAAGGACACTCAAAAGCCTGCCATCCATGGATTCTGTCAGTGTTTTGATCTGTTCACCATCAACATTGCATGCAGCAGCAACCACAGCCTCCCAGACACTGTTCAGAGAGGTGTACTGTTTTCCTCCTTGTAAATCTCACATTTGATGATGGACCACAGGTTCTCAATGGGGTTCAGATCAGGTGAACAATGAGGCCATGTCATTAGTTTTTCTTCTTTTATACCCTTTCTTGCCAGCCACGCTGTGGAGTACTTGGACGCGCGTGTGATGGAGCATTGTCCTGCATGAAAATCATGTTTTTCTTGAAGGATGCAGACTTCTTCCTGTACCACTGCTTGAAGAAGGTGTCTTCCAGAAACTGGCAGTAGGACTGGGAGTTGAGCTTGACTCCATCCTCAACCCGAAAAGGCCCCACAAGCTCATCTTTGATGATACCAGCCCAAACCAGTACTCCACCTCCACCTTGCTGGCGTCTGAGTCGGACTGGAGCTCTCTGCCCTTTACCAATCCGCCACGGGCCCATCCATCTGGCCCATCAAGACTCACTCTCATTTCATCAGTCCATAAAACCTTAGAAAAATCAGTCTTGAGATATTTCTTGGCCCAGTCTTGACGTTTCAGCTTGTGTGTCTTGTTCAGTGGTGGTCGTCTTTCAGCCTTTCTTACCTTGGCCATGTCTCTGAGTATTGCACACCTTGTGCTTTTGGGCACTCCAGTGATGCTGCAGCTCTGAAATATGGCCAAACTGGTGGCAAGTGGCATCTTGGCAGCTGCACGCTTGACTTTTCTCAGTTCATGGGCAGTTATTTTGCGCCTTGGTTTTCCACACGCTTCTTGCGACCCTGTTGACTATTTTGAATGAACGCTTGATTGTTCGATGATCATGCTTCAGAAGCTTTGCAATTTTAAGACTGCTGCATCCCTCTGCAAGATATCTCACTATTTTTGACTTTTCTGAGCCTGTCAAGTCCTTCTTTTGACCCATTTTGCCAAAGGAAAGGAAGTTGCCTAATAGTTATGCACACCTGATATAGGGTGTTGATGTCATTAGACCACACCCCTTCTCATTACAGAGATGCACATCACCTAATATGCTTAATTGGTAGTAGGCTTTCGAGCCTATACAGCTTGGAGTAAGACAACATGCATGAAGAGGATGATGTGGACAAAATACTCATTTGCCTAATAATTCTGCACTCCCTGTAAACACCAAGCTCCTTTTTTGTGTAGCTGACAGCTGGTAACTGTGCAGGGGCGGATCTAGCAAAGCTTTTGCCAGGGGGCCAGGTAGGGCATTAACAGAGAAAGGTGGACATAAAGATATACTTTTCTTTCTTACTCTCATATAAAATATTTAGCTTTTATTAAATGCTTATCCGAATCTTACAACCAAAGTTTGTATAATAATACACAAGATTGGCTGTAGACCATTGTTCATCATTCAGAACACTGTGTAAAATAACAAAAACAAAAAGTGAATGCAAAAGTGCATATATATTTATTTTATGTGTTTGATGTGTGTGTCGGGCGTGGTCTGCAGTGCCGCTGCAGGGGAGGTGGACCCACGGGTGTAAAGTCTGTGCTCTCTTGGCTGTTTTTGGGTGTGTGTTGGGCTATGAGTTGAAAAGCTACAGCTGCCTGTGTGGGTACACCAACCATGTGTGAAAAGTGGTCCATAACATAATGCTTCAAAGCGTGTTCATGCAAACATTGTTGGGTCTGCCGTGGTACAATGGGACTTCTGCTCATGAACCTGTGTGCACAGCGTCTGCAAATCGGGGCTGTACAAAGTCACTTCATCTTTACCCAAAACTGTAAGCTGTCATCTGTGAGGTATGGCGGTGTTTGTTTTATCATAATTCATGGTGGAGAATGGCTGCTGTGCTGAGTTTTGCTCTCTGTAGCTGTATGAATGGCAAACTACACTGATTACCAGCGGCATAGGCACACATAAAATTTCTTCTGAAATTTTCCTTCTTATTATTATGTGTGCCTATGCCAAGAGGCACACATATTACTATTCGTCGGATTTATTATTCTTATTATTATTATTATTATTATTCTCCATCTTCCGCCTAAATTTCGCACGTATCACGCCCGCAGTTTTGAGAAAAGCTTCATATATGTTACCTCATTTTGTGCGGTCGGATCTGGAATGGTGTGCTATGACTTTTGGTGTTTATGAATTTTATAGTTTTTAAATATTAATATTTTAGTGAAAATTTTCCCGCGCTCCTCTGCCGAACAGTTTTGACATTAGGGTTACATATGTTAGATCATTTTGTGCGGCTGGAGCTGGACTATTATGTCATGACTTTTGGTGTTTATGACTTTTATAGTTTTTAAATATTAATATTTTAGTGCAAATTTAGGCCAATTCATCTTTTGGCGCCAAATAAACAGACTTCATTTGTGGTGTGTTGGCGCCATCTTTTGGTCCCATTGAAACAAATTTCAAACTTCATTTGTGGTGTGTTGGCTCTCTCTAGTGGTATGCCGGGAGTGGTACAGCCTGTCTACCCTTATTTGGATACCGTAATGACACAATATCAATGGCGCGCACAGCCTCGCTGCTTTCAGGAACCATTGAGGTTTTAAGGTTGCGCGAACCATTGAATAGTTACGGTAAACACAATGGCTTCTATGCTTGGTGGAAAACTCCATATCCCACAATTCATAGCACACCTCTGCCGAGTTAAACAATGGCGGCCACCACTTCGTTTTATATGTCTTTTATTAGTGTTTCTAGGTCACAAAATAAACTTTTAAGATATTTTCAGGCGAGAATGTAGGTGTGTAAACTTCAAATATCTGCTTGTTTTATCAAGACATCCCATATTAGCGACAATGCTCTGACGACCTCGGTCCTGCCTGACAGCTAGCCGGCTACCTAGCTAGCTGCCGCGACTTGGCTGCAAATGGACAGCGAGGGACTCTCTCTCCTTTCACCTCCCGGTCTCTCGCAAATGCTCGCACAGAATCGGAGTTACAGCTGGATGTGGAAAAAATAACTGAGTTGTTTGGTGGTGCTATAATGCGGAGCTACAACAGTGGGCAGCTATCCACGGTGTATGACAGAAAGGACATGCCGCGACCGCCCGATCGACCGGTGTTTGCTAACGCGGAGGTCAATCGTGGATCAGGAAAGCGAAGGCAGGAGCGTGAGGTGAACTGAATTTCAGGTAAGAAGTTATGACCTGCACTCTATTTGGGTCAGATATAAACCGAGTTTAGGTGTAGTTTATTTAGCAGCAGTTCTCTTATGTGTTGCTGATAGTCGGCTAGCTAGCTAGCGCCGCTAGCATAGTTAGCTCGCGCCGCTAGCGACGCTTCGTGAAAAAAGCACCCAGGCTTGGCTTATATTGAGGCGGGTGAAACTCGTGTCAGCACCGGTCGCTCGCCGACAGTATGTGTTTTAGCTGGACTTATTTTTCGTTTATATGGGCCGATGATGCTGGAAACCGAAGGCAGGAGCGTGAGGTGAACTGAATTTCAGGTAAGAAGTTATGAACTGCACTCTATTTGGGTCAGATATAAACCGAGTTTAGGTGTAATTTATTTTCGTTGACCTTTTACAATCGTAATGCCACGGAGTTTATATACAGCTGTGTGCGCACTAAGTTACTGACGTTGGACTTTATTTTATTCATTAGGGTTAGTTCATAGAGTTGCCGTGCCGTACAAACGGAATCGTCCCACATTCAGAGAAAACATTATGATTTATTCTGTCGTTACGAAGCCTCCCCTGTCATTCTCTCGCGTGTTGAAACGTCAATCATGAAACTGATCAATGATCGGCTGTTCGCTCTTATTTATCGCGCTAAACAACAGCAGCACGTTTAAGCTTGATCAGCTGTTGTTAGAATTCTTTTGATTTTAATTTCTAGTATCAGCTGATGTTTGCTGGAGCATGAAGATGAAATCAGGAGATGTCCTTACTGAATCATCAGAGCTGAACTGGTGATGGAGAAAGGTTTACACTTTAGGTGACATGAATGAGTTGAAGGAAGTTATGAGTTGTTTCTGAGAGACAAAGACCAAGCTCCTTTTTGTGTAGCTGACAGCTGGTAACTGTGCAGGGGCGGATCTAGCAAAGCTTTTAGGGGGGGAAGCTAGGGCATTAACAGAGAAAGGTGGACACAAAGATATACTTTTCTTTCTTACTCTCATATAAAATATTTAGCTTTTATTAAATAGTTATCTGAATCTCACAACCAAAGTTTGTATAATAATACACAGGATTGGCTGTAGACCATTGTTCATAATTCAGAACACTGTGTAAAAATAAGAAAAAAACAAAAGTGAATGCATGTGTGAAAAGTGGTCTATAATGTAATGCTTCAAAGTGTGTTCATGCAAACATTGTCGGGTCTGCCGTGGTACAATGGGACTTCTGCTCATGAACCTGTGTGCACAGCGTCTGCAAATCGGCGCTGTACAAAGTAACTTCATCTTTACACAAAACTGTAAGCTGTCATCTGTGAAGCGTGAGCGGTGTTTGTTTTTACCATAGTTCATGGTGGAGAATGGCTGCTCTTCTGAGTTTTGCTCTCTGTAGCCGTATGAATGGCAAACTACAGTGATTAGCAGCGGCATAGGCACACATAAAATTTCTTCTGAAATTTTCGCTTTCTAGTTATTATTAGTATTATTATTATTTTCCTTTTCCGCCTGAAATTTTGCAGTGTATCTCGACCCGCAGTTTTTGGACAAGCTTCATATATGTTACCTCATTTTGTGCGGCTGGATCTGGAATGGTGTGCTATGACTTTTGGTGTTTATGAATATTATAGTTTTTTAAATATTAATATTTTAGTGAAAATTTTCCCGCGCTCCTCTGCCAAACAGTTTTGACAATAGGGGTACATATGTTACATCATTTTGTGCGGCTGGCGCTGGGCTAGTATGGTGTGACTTTTGGTGTTTATAACTTTTATAGTTTTTGAAATATTTAGATTTTAGTGCAAATTTAGGCCAATTTCTAGGCTCCTGAGAAAGATTCTGCTTTTGGCACCATAGAAACAGACTTCATTTGTGGTGTCTTGGCTCTCTCTAGTGGTATACCGGGAGTAGTACAGCGAAAAGATTTTATCCTTGTGTTGAAAACTCCATATCCCACAATTCATAGCACGCCTCTACAGAGTGAACAATGGCGCCACCACTTCGCTTTTATATGTCTTTTATTCGTGTTTCTAGGTCACAAAATAAACTTTTAAGATATTTTCAGGCGAGAATGTAGGTGTGTAAACTTCAAATATCTGCTTGTTTTATCAAGACATCCCATATTTAGCGACAGTGCTCTGACGACGTCGGTCCTGCCTGACAGCTAGCCGGCTACCTAGCTAGCTGCCGCACTTGGCTGCCAAATGGATAGCGAGGGGACTCTCTCTGTCGTTTCACCTCCCCGGTCTCTCGCAAATGCTCGCACAGAATCGGAGTTACAGCTGGATGTGGAAAAAATAACTGAGTTGTTTGGTGGTGCTATAACGCGGAGCTACAACAGTGGGCAGCTATCCACGTGTATGACAGAAAGGACATGCCGCGACCGCCGATCGACCGGTGTTTGCTAACGCGGAGGTCAATCGTGGATCAGGGAAAGCGAAGGCAGGAGCGTGAGGTGAACTGAATTTCAGGTAAGAAGTTATGACCTGCACTCTATTTGGGTCAGATATAAACCGAGTTTAGGTGTAGTTTATTTAGCAGCAGTTCTCTTATGTGTTGCTGATAGCCGGCTAGCTAGCTAGCGCCGCTAGCATAGTTAGCTAGCACCGCTAGCGACCCTTCGTGAAAAAAAAGCACCCAGGCTTGGCTTATATTGAGGCGGGTGAAACTCGTGTCAGCACCGGTCGTCGCCGACAGTATGTGTTTTAGCTGGACTTATTTTTCGTTTATATGGACCGATGATTTATTTATTTATTCATTTTAGTAACGGTATAAACAGTGAAAGGTGGTGGATTGGCCAGATGTAAACTTCAAATATCTGCTCGTGTTACCAAGACATCCCATATTAGCTCTGATGTTTTCGGTGCCTGCAAAGAGCTAGACAGGTAGCTAGCTAACCCGAGCTGGCTGTCTTTTTGACTCAGGGTCATAGCTGGACTTATTTTTCGCTTTTTTTATGAGCCGATGAGGGTTTTTTTTAGTAACGGTACAAACAGTGAAAGGCGGTGGATTGTCCAGATGCTGGTCGATGTGGAAAAAATAACTGAGTTGTTTGGTAGTCGCTGACGCGGAGCTACAACCGAGGGCAGCTATCCACCGGTGTGTGTCAGAAAGAACATGCGGGGAACGAGGCGGCGGCGACCGCCGATCGACCGGTGGTAGATCGTGGATCAGGGAAACCCAAGGCAGGAGAAGCAGGCGGCTGCCGGTCGGAGCGTGAGGTGAACTGAATTTCAGGTAAGAAGTTATGACCTGCACTCTATTTGGGTCAGATATAAACCGAGTTTAGGTGTAGTTTATTTTCGTTGTGCTGACTTTTTACAATCAGTTATAATAACTCGTACTGCGTGGTAGCTAGCACGATGGAGTTTCTATACAGCTGTGTGCGCGCTAAGTTACTGATGTTGAACTTTATGACAGCCTCCCTGTCATTCTCTCGCCTGTTCAAACTTCAGTCATGAAACTGATCAATGATCGGCTTTTCTCTCTTGTTTGTTTATCGCGCTAAACAACAGCAGCACGTTTAAGCTTGATCAGCTGTTGTTAGAATTCATTTGATTTTAATTTCTAGTATCAGCTGATGTTTGCTGGAGCCACAGCTGTAGAAGCGGCTGGTCGAAACCAGGAGATGACCTTACTGAATCATCAGAGCTGAACTGGTGATGGAGAAACAGGTTTACCTTTTTTTAGGTGACATGAATGAGTTGAAGGAAGTTATGAACTGTTTCTGAGAGAAATAAACACCAAGCTCCTTTTTTTTATTTAGCTGACAGCTGGTAACTGTGCAGGGGCGGATCTAGCAAAGCTTTTGCCAGGGGCCAGGTAGGGCATTAACAGAGAAAGGTGGACACAAAGATATACTTTTCTTTCTTACTCTCATACAGGAGTGCAGAATTATTAGGCAAGTTGTATTTTTGAGGAATAATTTTATTATTGAACAACAACCATGTTCTCAATGAACCCAAAAACACATTAATATCAAAGCTGAATGTTTTCGGAAGTAGTTTTTAGTTTGTGTTTAGTTTTAGCTATTTTAGGGGATATCTGTGTGTGCAGGTGACTATTACTGTGCATAATTATTAGGCAACTTAACAAAAACAAATATATACCCATTTCAATTATTTATTTTACCAGTGAAACCAATATAACATCTCCACATTCACAAATATACATTTCTGACATTCAAAAAACAAAACAAAACAAATCAGCGACCAATATAGCCACCTTTCTTTGCAAGGACGCTCAAAAGCCTGCCATCCATGGATTCTGTCAGTGTTTTGATCTGTTCACCATCAACATTGCGTGCAGCAGCAACCACAGCCTCCCAGACACTGTTCAGAGAGGTGTACTGTTTTCCTCCTTGTAAATCTCACATTTGATGATGGACCACAGGTTCTCAATGGGGTTCAGATCAGGTGAACAAGGAGGCCATGTCATTAGTTTTTCCTTCTTTTATACCCTTTCTTGTCAGCCACGCTGTGGAGTACTTGGACGCGTGTGATGGAGCATTGTCATGCATGAAAATCATGTTTTTCTTGAAGGATGCAGACTTCTTCCTGTACCACTGCTTGAAGAAGGTGTCTTCCAGAAACTGGCAGTAGGACTGGGAGTTGAGCTTGACTCCATCCTCAACCCGAAAAGGCCCCACAAGCTCATCTTTGATGATACCAGCCCAAACCAGTACTCCACCTCCACCTTGCTGGCGCCTGAGTCGGACTGGAGCTCTCTGCCCTTTACCAATCCAGCCACGGGCCCATCCATCTGGCCCATCAAGACTCACTCTCATTTCATCAGTCCATAAACTTAGAAAAATCAGTCTTGAGATATTTCTTGGCCCAGTCTTGACGTTTCAGCTTGTGTGTCTTGTTCAGTGGTGGTCGTCTTTCAGCCTTTCTTACCTTGGCCGTGTCTCTGAGTATTGCACACCTTGTGCTTTTGGGCACTCCAGTGATGTTGCAGCTCTGAAATATGGCCAAACTGGTGGCAAGTGGCATCTTGGCAGCTCCACGCTTGACTTTTCTCAGTTCATGGGCAGTTATTTTGCGCCTTGGTTTTTCCACACGCTTCTTGCGACCCTGTTGACTATTTTGAATGAAACGCTTGATTGTTCGATGATCACGCTTCAGAAGCTTTGCAATTTTAAGACTGCTGCATCCCTCTGCAAGATATCTCACTATTTTTGACTTTTCTGAGCCTGTCAAGTCCTTCTTTTGACCCATTTTGCCAAAGGAAAGGAAGTTGCCTAATAATTATGCACACCTGATATAGGGTGTTGATGTCATTAGACCACACCCTTCTCATTACAGAGATGCACATCACCTAATATGCTTAATTGGTAGTAGGCTTTCGAGCCTATACAGCTTGGAGTAAGACAACATGCATGAAGAGGATGATGTGGACAAAATACTCATTTGCCTAATAATTCTGCACTCCCTGTAAACACCAAGCTCCTTTTTGTGTAGCTGACAGCTGGTAACTGTGCAGGGGCGGATCTAGCAAAGCTTTTGCCAGGGGCCAGGTAGGGCATTAACAGAGAAAGGTGGACATAAAGATATACTTTTCTTTCTTACTCTCATATAAAATATTTAGCTTTTATTAAATAGTTATCTGAATCTCACAACCAAAGTTTGTATAATAATACACAAGATTGGCTGTAGACCATTGTTCATAATTCAGAACACTGTGTAGAAATAACAAAAACAAAAAGTGAATGCATGTGTGAAAAGTGGTCTATAATGTAATGCTTCAAAGCGTGTTCATGCAAACATTGTCGGGTCTGCCGTGGTACAATGGGACTTCTCATGAACCTGTGCACAGCGCCTGCAAATCAGCGCTGTATGGAAGTAACTTCATCTTTACACAAAACTGTAAGCTGTCATCTGTGAAGCGTGAGCGGTGTTTGTTTTACCATAGTTCATGGTGGAGAATGGCTGCTCTTCTGAGTTTTTCTGTCTGTAGCCGTATGAATGGCAACTACAGTGATTAGCAGCGGCATAGGCACACATAAAATTTCTTCTGAAATTTTCGCGCTTTCTAGTTATTATGTGTGCCTATGCCAAGAGGCACACATATTACTATTCCTCGGATTTATTATTCTTATTATTATTATTATTATTATTCTCCATCTTCCGCCTAAATTTCGGCACGTATCTCACGCCCCGCAGTTTTGAGAAAAGCTTCATATATGTTACCTCATTTTGTGCGGCTGGATCTGGAATGGTGTGCTATGACTTTTGGTGTTTATGAATATTATAGTTTTTAAATATTAATATTTTAGTGAAAATTTTCCAGCGCTCCTCTGCCAAACAGTTTTGACAATAGGGGTACATATGTTACATCATTTTGTGCGGCTGGAGCTGGGCTAGTATGGTGTGACTTTTGGTGTTTATAACTTTTATAGTTTTTGAAATATTTAGATTTTAGTGCAAATTTAGGCCAATTTCTAGGCTCCTGAGAAAGATTCTGCTTTTGGCACCATAGAAACAGACTTCATTTGTGGTGTGTTGGCTCTCTCTAGTGGTATACCGGGAGTAGTACGGCCTAAAGAGTGCCATGCTTGGTGAAAACTACATATCCCACAATTCATAGCATGCCTCTACCGAGTCAAACAATGGCGGACACCACTTCGTTTTATATGTCTTTTATTCGTGTTTCTAGGTCACAAAATACACTTTTAAGATATTTTCAGGCGAGAATGTAGGTGTGTAAACTTCAAATATCTGCTCGTTTTATCAAGACATCCCATATTAGCGACAATTCTCTTAAGTGTTGCTGATAGCCGGCTAGCTAGCTAGCTAGCTAGCTAGCGCCCCTTCGTGAAAAACCACCCAGGCTTGGCTGAAAGTGAGGTGGCTAAAATTTGTTTAATCGCCCGATCGCTCGGCAAGGGTCTGTGTCTTAGCTGGACTTATTTTTCGTTTATATGGGCCGATGATGCTGGTCGAAGTGGAAAAAATAACTGAGTTGTTTGGTGGTGGAGCTACAACAGAGGGCAGCTATCCACCGGTGTGTGACAGAAAGGACATGCCATGAACGAGACATACAAGGCGGTGAGGCTACCGCCGATCGACCGGTGTTTGCTAACGCGGAGGTCAATCGTGGATCAGGGAAACCGAAGGCAGGAGCGTGAGGTGAACTGAATTTCAGGTAAGAAGTTATGACCTGCACTCTATTTGGGTCAGATATAAACCGAGTTTAGGTGTAGTTTATTTAGCAACAGTTCTCTTACGTGTTGCTGATAGCCGGCTGGCTAGCTAGCTAGCGCCGCTAGCTTAGCTAGCTAGCGCGGCTAGCGACCCTTCGTGAAAAACCACCCAGGCTTGGCTGATAGTGAGGTGGCTAAAATTTGTTTAATCGCCCGATCGCTCGGCAAGGGTCTGTGTCTTAGCTGGACTTATTTTTCGTTTATATGGGCCGATGATGCTGGTCGATGTGGAAAAAATAACTGAGTTGTTTGGTGGTGGAGCTACAACAGAGGGCAGCTATCCACCGTGTGTGACAGAAAGGACATGCCGCGAACGACACACAAGGCGGTGAGGCTACCGCCGATCGACGGTGTTTGCTAACGCGGAGGTCAATCGTGGATCAGGGAAAGCAAAGGCAGGAGCGTGAGGTGAACTGAATTTCAGGTAAGAAGTTATGACCTGCACTCTATTTGGGTCAGATATAAACCGAGTTTAGGTGTAGTTTATTTTCGTTGTGCTGACTTTTTCAATCACTTACAATAACTCGTACTGCGTGCTAGCTAGCACCACGGAGTTTGTATACAGCTGTGTGCGTGCTAAGTTACCGATGTTACCGATGTTGAACTTTATGGCAGCCTCCCCTGTCATTCTCTCGCCTGTTGAAACTTCAGTCATGAAACTGATCAATGATCGGCTTTTCTCTCTTGTTTGTTTATCGCGCTAAACAACAGCAGCACGTTTAAGCTTGATCAGCTGTTGTTAGAATTCTTTTGATTTTAATTTCTAGTATCAGCTGATGTTTGCTGGAGCATGAAGATGAAATCAGGAGATGTCCTTACTGAATCATCAGAGCTGAACTGGTGATGGAGAAACAGGTTTACCCTTAGGTGACATGAATGAGTTGAAAGGAAGTTATGAACTGTTTCTGACAGACAAATATACACCAAGCCTTTTTTTTGTGTAGCTGACAGCTGGTAACTGTGCAGGGGCGGATCTAGCAAAGCTAGGGCAGCTAGGGCATTAACAGAGAAAGGTGGACACAAAGATATACTTTTCTTTCTTACTCTCATATAAAATATTTAGCTTTTATTAAATAGTTATCTGAATCTCACAACCAAAGTTTGTATAATAATACACAAGATTGGCTGTAGACCATTGTTCATCATTCAGAACACTGTGTAAAAATAACAAAAACAAAAAGTGAATGCAAAAGTGCATAAATATTTATTTTACGTGTTTGATGTGTGTGGCGGGCGTGGTCTGCAGTGCCGCTGCAGGGGAGGTGGACCCACCTGAGCGGCACCTGCAATCACGCCTCGGGCGTAGTCTGTGCTCTCTCGGCTGTTTTTGAGTGTGTGTCGGGCTGTGAGTTGAAAAGCTACAGCCGGCTGTTTGGGTACATCAACCATGTGTGAAAAGTGGTCCATAACGTAATGCTTCAAAGCGTGTTCATGCAAACATTGTCGGATCTGCCGTGGTACAATGGGACTTCTGCTCATGAACCTGTGTGCACAGCGTCTGCAAATCGGCGCTGTACGAAGTAACTTCATCTTTACACAAAACTGTAAGCTGTTATCTGTGAAGCGTGAGCGGTGTTTGTTTTTACCATAGTTCATGGTGGAGAATGGGTGCTTTTCTGAGTTTTGCTCTCTGTAGCTGTATGAATGGCAAACTACACTGAATAGCAGCGGCATAGGCACACATAAAATTTCTTCTGAAATTTTCGCTTTCTAGTTATTGTGTGGATGCTTTATGCATCCACACTATTGAGTTCCTGTTTCTCTTTATTCTTTATACTTTATTATTGTGTGGATGCTTTATGCATCCACACTATTGAGTTCCTGTTTCTCTTTATTCTTTATTGTGTGGATGCCTTATGCATCCACACTATTGTTTTCCTGTTTCTCTTTATTCTTTATCCTACTTTATTGTGTGGATGCTTTAAGCATCCACACTATTGAGTTCCTGTTTCTCTTTATTCTTTATACTTTATTATTATTATTCTAGTTGCCACTTTTTCACTTTTTTTTGGCACTTAACTACTTCCACAATTTTCAGCCGATTTTCACCGTTCAAATTTTAAACTATTCTGCTATTTCTGCTAATGATCGCTATATCTTTTGGTGTTTATTACTGTTATACTTTTTAAAATATTCTACTTTTTTTCCTTTAATTTGTCCCATTGAAATGAATGGGAAACTTCTGCAATTCTGCTAAATTTTGCTTGTTTTTGAAACTTAACTACTTTTTCCTACTTTCACGTAGAACAACCATTCAAACTTTAAAATGTTCTCAAATTACTGGGCTATTCAGGAATAAATCAGATTTTTCAAATCTTTTACCGTTTTATTTTTATGCCTCTTAAAGTTTTGAGTTGGAAAATTGTGATTTTCACAAAATACATGCGTTGTTATGGTTGCTATGCACTTGGCTTCCAGTGTGCCACTGTAGGTTTCGCAGTCTTCTCTTCATGTCCGAACAACTTCTTGCTACTTGCTCAATTTTCACTCAACTTCCACAAATTATACATCAAAACGTAGGTATTTTTGCTGGCTTTCCGAAAATGTCACCATCATTGTTGTGAGACTTATAGAATTTTGGCAAATCTCCTCAGAGCAACACAAAGTCTGAAAACTCTCCATAGAAAGTCAATGGAGAGTTTGTTCAAAATCACCGCTTGATTTCTGTAATGAGAGGCATATTCGAATCGTCATATCTCCTTAACGAAGCGAAGTTAAAACATGAGGCTTGTCCCAGTATATCTTCAGACACTCCTGACGCTCACAATTCAAGAATTTTTTTTTCTCACCTATTACCGTTCTGAGATGAGTTACACTTGTTTGAGCGTAGGAAATTGTCCTTCGCTCAGATTTCTTCAGATTTCAAACTCTGGAAATGAACCACTTTTTTCTCTCGTCATAACTTTTTGTTGGATTTCCACAGAGACCTGAAAATTTCCATGATTGTTCACCAAAGCCTGCTGTCTCTTACGGTGAAAGAATGATATCAATACTCCAAATAGATTTAGAGTTAGAAAGCGTTGTTTGAGGGCAAGTCAAGGCAGTTTTTGCTTTGCTCTACTCAGTTATGGTGCATTAGAAGTCAAATATCTTTAATAATTCATATTTTAATGATACATTGTCAACACTTTAAGATTCCCCATCTCTTCTGAACAAAACGGTGTAAGAATGACCGTTCTAGCCCCTATAGTTAGGAAATTATGGTCATTTGTTTGAGGGGAGTCGTCATTATGAGAAATAGACTGCAAAAATCCTGTGTCTCTCTGTGCTGCATGCACCTGTTTTGGCGGGAAAAAGTGCACAGCCTCTCTGATTGGTGGATTTAAATTCAGCAGCTCCCAGGCTGCTTGACTGAGCTAGAAACTTACTTCTCTCTCCTGTGTGTGTGTGTGTGTGTGTGTGTGTGTGTGTGTGTGTGTGTGTGTGTGTGTGTGTGTGTGTGTGTGTGACAGAGAGAGAGAAAGAGAGGCGAGACAGAGTTTTATGGGAGCATCTTATTGTATGATTTAAATTCAATATATTTAGACTGGTTGACTGAATTTGATCCTGTGTGTGTCTCTCTGTGCATGTGTGTTTCCATATGTTTCCATATTTCTGATTATTTGTGACTGTTTTTTTTTTTTGCTCAGTTTTTTTCATTTAACAAGTACATTTGAAGGACCCTTAGCATGTTCAGCATTTTTCAGCTGTCCATTTTGCTTTTCCAGTTTTTGTTTAAGTTATTACTATTGTGCTGAATCATACTATTTCTGCTATTTTATAAGATTTGTGCTAAATATAGTATTTCTACCCAGTATAGTATTTCTGATTAATTATAGTTTTCTACCAAATCATATTACAGTATTTTTGCTTTTTATACCATTTTATAGGATTTTATATTGCTTAATATAGTATTTCTGCTTTTTATAGGATTTGTGCTTTATATAGTATTTCTGCTTTTTATAGGATTTGTGCTTAATACAGTATTTCTGCTAAATGTAGTATTTATGCTTAATCACACTATTACTATATATTTCTGCCAGCTTCCCAGCCAGCCAATCATATCTGAGGTCTGCAGTTTCTTCTCTCGTCATATCTCAGCGACGGATGTACAAAGAGTAATGAAAATCGCAGTCAAAGTACACCAAAGTCCGCTGATTCACCCAGTACAAGAATTATGCTCCTAGTCCACCTAGTTTTTGAGTTACATGACGTTTTATAACTCCAAAAAACGGCGCTCTTTGCCTCTCACCGCGATCTAATTCTGACTGCTCATCACCCTGTTCCCCAAGGGCTCACTGTCTTTCCCAGTGGCGCAGCTGGTAATGACACAGCTCTACAACACAAAGGTCGCAGGTTCAACTCCACCTCGGACAACACGTTTTTGCCCTACAAATTAATACACTATCACAGACCACTAATTCATATTCATCATTTATTACAATTCTCAAAACTTTTACCAGCTTTTCTAATATGGACCTCACATTCTTCTTAACACTCCATGGCACAAATACTCTTCCCTTTAGGCTCTGTGAATGTGTGTGTGTATCAATATTTCTCCCATTTTAAAGTATTACTCCTCCATAATTGGATTTCTCTTAAATCAAAGTACTTTTACTACATCTTAGTACTTCTGCTCAATCATAGTATTTCTGCTAAATCATGGTTTTGTGCCCAGTCATCAGAATCATGTTTATTGGCCAAGTATATGTGCATACAAATACAAGGAATTTGGTTCCGGTAGATGGTGGCTCTCGAGCACAGCAATGTAAATCTCACACACACACACACACACACACACACACACACACACACACACACACACACACACACACACACACACGTATCTATATATACATTACACATGCATACACATACATACACAAAGCTGTGTAAACCAACTATAAATAACTAATCTAAACGTATATACATAAAATACAGAAATGAAATGAGGTGGAATGAATACTACAGAATGTACATAAGGTGCAGTTGCAGTCTGGCAGTGGGAGCAGTGTGACAGTTCAACTGTTTAGAAGGGAGATGGTGAGGGAAAGAAACTGTTCCTGTGTCGGGTGGTCCTGGTCTGCAGGCTTCTGTACCGTCTGCCAGAGGGCAGCAGATCAAAAAGTCTGTGTCCAGGGTGTGAGGGGTCTGTGATGATTTTCCTGCCCGTTTCCTGAGAGGTACAGATCCTGGATGGAGGGCAGGGGGCGCCGATGATCCTTTCTGCTGCCCGTACAGTCCGCTGCAGTCTGCACCTGTCCTGTTTAGTGGCTGCACCATACCAGACTGTGATGGAGGAGCACAGGACAGACTCAATGACTGCAGTGTAGAGCTGGATCAGCAGCTCCTGTGGAAGACTGTACTTCCCCAGTTGTCTCAGGAAGTACATCCTCTGCTGGGTCTTTTTGAGGATGGAGTTGATGTTGGTCTCCCACTTCAGGTCCTGGGAGATGGTGGTACCCAGCAACTTCAAGATCTCCACAGTCGACACAGGGCTGTCTGATATGATGAGGGGGCAGAGTTGAGGGATGTCTCCTGAAGTCCACTGTCATCTCTACAGTTTTAAGAGTGTTCAGCTCCAGATTGTGCTGACTGCACCAGAGTACCAGCCGCTCAACTCATCATAACATTTGTGTTATGTTATAGTATTACTACTAAGTGGAGAAATTTCTAAAATGTTACAGTATATGTGCTGATTACAGTTTCTGTATAATAGAATTTTGGCAAATCTCCTCACACCAACACAAAGTCTGAAAACTGCATAGAAAGTCAATGGAGAGCTTGTTCAAAATCTCCACTGGATTTCTCTAATGAGAGGCATTTTCAAATCGTCATATCTCAACGCAGCAAATTTAAGACATGAGGCTTGTGCCAATATATCTTCAGACACTCCTGATGCTCACAATTCAAGAATTTCTTTCTCACCTATTACCATTTGGCCATGAATTGGGTTTGTTTGAGGGTAGGAAATTCATCTCTCGCTCAGATTTCTTCAGATTTCAAACTCTGGAAATGAACCACTTTTTCTCTCGTCATATCTTTTTGATGGATTTCCACAGAGACCTGAAAATTTCCATGACTGTTCACCAAATCCTGCTGTCTCTTACGGTGAAAGAATGATATCGATACTCCAAATAGATTTAGAGTTAGAAAGCATTGTTTGAGGGCAAGTCAAGGCAGTTTTCGCTTTGCCTCTACTCAGTTATGGTGCATTAGAAGTCAAATATCTTCAATAATTCAGATTTTAATGATAAATTGTCAACACTTTAAGATCCCCCATCTCTTCTGAACAAAACGGTGTAAGAATGACTGTTCTAGCCCCTACGGTTAGGAAATTATAGCCATTTGTTTGAGGGGAATCCTCACTATGAAAAATAGACAGCACAAATCCTGTCTCTGTGCTGCGTGTGTGTAAAAACAGGTGCACCTGTTTTGGCGGGAAAAAGTATACAGCCTCTCTGATTGGTGGATTCAAATTCAGCAGCTCCCAGGCTATTTGGCTGCTGCTGCTGCTAGTGTGTGTGTGTGTGTGTGTGTGTGTGTGTGACAGAGAGAGAGAGAAGAGAGGCGAGAGAGCATTTTTATGGGAGCATCTTATTGTATGATTTAAATTCAATATATTTAGACTGGTTGACTGAATTTGATGCTGTGTCTCTCTGTGCTTGTGTGTTTCCATATGTGTCCATATTTTTGATTGTGTGACTGTTATACTTTTTTTTTTTTTGCTGATTTTTTTTTCATTCAACAATTACATTTGAGGGAGCCTTAGAATGTTCAGCATTTTTTCAGCTGTTCATTTTGCTTTTCCAATTTTTCTATTTCAGTTATTACTATTGTGCTAAGTCATAGCATTTCTGCTGTGTGTGTGTGTGTATGACAGAGAGAGAGAGAGAGAGAGAGCCTTTTTATGGGTGTATCTTATTGTGTGCCTACTGGTGGTGGTCAGAGGGCCGGTGGCGCCAGTGTCCAGCAGCCTCGCCTCTGTCAGTGCGCCCCAGGGTGGCTGTGGCTACAACGTAGCTTGCCATCACCAGTGTGTGAATGGGTGAATGACTGGATATGTAAAGCGCTTTGGGGTCCTTAGGGACCATAAAAGCGCTATATAAATACAGGCCATTTACCATGTCCATATTTGTAATTGTGCAAGTTATTACTATTATGCTAAATTATAGTATTTCTGCTACTTTTTGGTATTTGTGCTAAATACAGTATTTCTGCTAAATCTTAGTATTATTGCTTAATCATATTATTTGAGCAAAATCATAGTATTTGAGCATATTCTTTCTATTTGTGTCATAGCATAGTATATTTGCTGAATTACAGCATTTCTGCTATGTTGTAGTATTTGTCCTAAATCACAGTATTTGTGCAATGTTTAGGTATTTTTGTTTAAATAAAGCATCTATGTAATCTTGTACCATGGTTGCTAAAATCCTGTATTTCTGAAAAGTTATCTTGTTTCTGCTAAGTTACAATATTTATTCTAATTTCTGCTGCTAAGTTCTGCTATGTTATTGTATTTCTGCCAAGTATTATGTTTTCTTTACGTTATTGCAGTTCTGCTATGTAATTACATTTTTGCTAAGTTCTTATGCTTCTGCAAAGTTATTACAATTTTTTGCAAAGGTTTTACAATTTCTGCAACTTTTCAGCTTTTTCAGCTAGTTTCAGCTGACAGCTTCAGCTTTACAGCATCCACACTGCATTTTCGCAGGAAATGCAAATTTTTCTAGTTGTGTGGATGCCCTCAAAGGGCTTCCACACTATTGAGTTCCTGTTTCTCTTTATTCTTTATTTTTCTTTTTCAAGTTGCTTCCGTACGTTTTTTGGACTTTATCTACTCCCTCAGTTTTCAGCCGATTTTCTCCGTTCAAACTCTATACTGTTCTGCTCTTTCTGCTTATGGGTGCTATGACTTTTGGTGTTTATTACTATTATACTTTTTAAAATATTACACTTTTTCCTTTAATTTGTCCCATTGAAATGAATGGGAAACTTCCACAATTCTGCTAAAAATTGCTTGTTTTTGAAACTTAACTACTTCCTTATACTTTCACCTAGAAACTCCATTCAAACTTTAAAATGTTCTCAGATTATTGGGCTATTCCTGTCTGATTCAGCTGTTTCAGATCTTCTACCGTTTTAATTTTATGCCTCTTTAAGTTTTCAGTTGCAAAATTGTGATTTTTCAGAAAATACATGCGTTGCTATGGTTGCTATGCAATTAACTCAGAGTGAGGGCTGGTCTGTTCGAATTTTCTCTTCATGTCTGAACAACTTCTTGCTACTCGCTCAATTTCCACTCAACCCCACAAATTATACATCAAAACGTAGGTATTTTTGCTGGCGTTCAGAAAATGTCACTATCATTGTTGTGGGATTTACAGATTTTTTTGCAAATTTCCTCAGAGCAACACAAGGTCTGACAACTCTCCATAGAAAGTCAATGGAGAGCTTGTTCAAAATCACCGCTGAATTTTTCTAATGAGAGGCATTTTCAAATCGTCATATCTCCTTAACGAAACAAAGTTGAGACATGACGCTTGTGCCAATATATCTTCAGACTCTCCTGATGCTCACAATTCAAGAGTATTTTCCTCACCTATTACCGTTTGGCCATGAATTACATTTGTTTGAGGATAGGAAATTTGTCTCTCGCTCAGATCTCTTCAGATTTCAAAGTCTGGAAATGAGGCACTTTTTCTCTCGTCATATCTTTTTGATGGATTTCAACAGAGCCCTGAAAATTTCCATGACTGTTCACCAAAGCCTGCTGTTTTTCACGGTGAAAGAATGATTTTGATGCTCCATAGAGATCTAGAGTTACACAACGTTGTTTGAGGGCAAGTCAAGGCAGTTTTGCTTCGCCTCTTCTCAGTTGCAGTGTGTTACAAGTCATATAGCTTTAATAATTTATATTTTATCTCTGAATTATGAAGACCTGGAGATTTCCCCATCTCTTCTGAACAAAACGGTGTCAGAATGAGCGTTCTAGCCCCTACGGTTAGGAAATTATGGCCATTTGTTCGGGGGAATCCTGAATGTGAGAAATACACTAAAGAAAACTCAGAGCTCTCTCTGTGTCTGTGTGTGTAAGGGCTGATTAGAGCAGGTGCAGCTAATTTAGCTGACCTAGATATACCAAGCCCAGACTCTTAACAGCCACTGTTCCCTTTGCGCTCTGTGTATGTGTGTGTGTATCAGTATTTCTCCCATGTTAAAGTATTACTCCTCCATAATAGTATTTCTGCTAAATCAAAGTACTTCTACTACATCTTAGTACTTCTGCTCAATCATAGTAATTCTGGGAAATCATAGTATTTATCCCAAATCATAGTATTTATGCAAAATTACAGTATTTCTGCTAAAAGTAGAAATAGTACCTTTTAGCAGAAATTTCTGTCAAAAGATATTATTTATGTTAAAACATACTATTTCTGCTAAATCATAGTATTTGTGCCAAATCATAGTATTTGTACCCAATCATAGTATTTCTGCCATGTCATTGTATTTGCGCCAAATCATGGTATTTTTTGCCAAATCATGGTATTTGTGCCAAATCATGTTATTTCTGCCCAATTAAAATTTCTGTTATGTTATAGTATTACTACTAAGTCGTAGAATTTCTGTTATGTTATAGTATATCTGCTGATTATAGTATATGTGCCAAATCATAGTATTTATAGCAAATCATAGTATTTGTGCCCAAACATAGTATTTCTTGCCAAATTGTAGTATTTGTGCAAAAACATACTATGTCTGCAAAATCACAGTATATCTGTTATGTTATAGTATTACTACTAAGTCGCAGAATTTCTGTTATGTTATAGTATATCTGCTGATTATAGTATATGTGCCAAATCATAGTATTTATAGCAAATCATAGTATTTGTGCCCAAACATAGTATTTCTTGCCAAATTGTAGTATTTGTGCAAAAAACATACTATGTCTGCAAAATCATAGTATATCTGTTATGTTATAGTATTACTACTAAGGCATAGTATTTCTACCAAATCAAAGTATTCCTTCAAAATCATAGTATTACTGCAATTTCATAGTATTTGAGTGAAATCGTAGTATCTGTGCAAAAACATACTATGTCTGCTAAATCACAGTATATCTGTTATGTCATAGTATTACTACTAAGACAGTATTTCTACCTAATCATGGTATTCCTTCAAAATCATATTATTACTGCAATTTCATAGTATTTGAGCAAAATCGTAGTATATGTGCAAAACATACTATGTCTGCTAAATCACAGTATATCTGTTATGTTAAAGTATTACTAGTAAGTCACAGTATTTCTGCCAATTCGTAGTATTTGTACTAAATCATGGTACTTGTGCCAAATCATAATATTTTTGCAAATCATAGTATTCGAACCAAAACATAGTAGTATTTTGTACGAAGTCATAGTATTTCTTCTAAATCATAGTATTTCAATCAAATCTCAGTAGTTGTGCTAAAACGCAGTATTATTGCCACATCATAGTATTTGTACTGAAACATAGTATTTGTGCCAATAAGAGTATTTCTACTAAATCATAGTACTTGTGCCAAATCATAGTATTTCTGCCACATTGTGCTAGTTGTGCAAAAACATAGACTGTCTGCAAAATCATAGTATATCTGTTATGTTATAGTATTACTACTAAGGCATAGTATTTCTACCAAATCATAGTATTCCTTCAAAACCATAGTATTACTGCAATTTCACAGTATTTGAGCGAAATCGTAGCATATGTGCAAAACATACTATGTCTTCAACATCACCGTATATCTGTTATGTTATAGTATTACTACTAAGTCACAGTATTTCTGCCAATCAGTAGTATTTGTACTAAATCATACTACTCGTGCCAAATCATAGTATTCAAATCAAAATATAGTATTTGTACCAAAGCATTGTATTTGTACAAAGTACAGTATTTCTGCCAAATCATAGAATTACTGCAATTTCATAGTATTTTGAGGAATCCCTTTTGTTATAGTATTACTTCTAAGTCGTAGTATTTCTGCTTTGTCATAGTATTTGTACTGAAACATAGTATTTCTGCTAAATCATAGTATTTCTCTCATCTTAAAGTACTCAATTATAGTATTTGTGCCAAAGTTTAGTATTTCTGCCAAATCATATTATCTCTGCTAAATCATAGTGTCTGCCAAATCATAGTATTTGTGCCAAATTATGGGATTTTGCCAAAACATGGTACTTGTGCAAAATTATAGTATTTGTGCCCAGTTAATATTTCTGTTATGTTATAGTATTACTACTAAGTCGTAGAATTTCTGTTATGTTCTGCCAAATCATAGTATTACGGCTATATCATAGTATTTCTGTTATCTTAAAGTACTTGCACTCAATTATAGTATTTGTGCCAAAACATAGTATTGCTGCTATATCATAGTATTTGAGCCAAATCATAGTAGCTATATGTCCTAAAACATAGTATTTCTGCCAAATCATACTATTTGTCCTAAAGCATAGTATTTCAACAAAATCACAGTACTTCTGCTATGTTATAGTATTTGTGCTTGTAGAAAAACCTGTGTTATTGTGAGCTACATTACCCAGCAGCCTCTGAGCAGTGAGGGAATTCATGGGACTTCTGAGCTAGATGGTCTTCCTTCGTTCCTGGGCTAACGATTGAGGAGAGAGCTGCTGGGAAGGGGAGCAAATAGCCCATCCTGTATTTGTTGGGGATGGTGTGTGTCACATAAACGTGAGTTAATGTTCCATGCTTAAGATGTTTACCCTGCTACTTGTGTGTATTGGTTTTAGTTACCTTTAGCGTATGTGCTAGTTAGCAATAGCTATGGCAGCCCAGTTATTTTATTGTTTTAGGCTTGTTCCTGCTTTGTTTGTTCCCCTACAAATTTATGTGAATTTGTACACTGTAATATCGCTGTATTACGTAGTGGCTAAGTAGGAGGCTGACTGTTACTAAGTGCATCAGTGTACATAGGTCATCTCTTGTGTTGGAGTGCCCTCTTGTGGCGCCTTTTGGGTAGTGCCTTAGTAAACGTGAACACTGCAAAGAAGTGGTATCAGACTGGTTTGTAGTGGAGGAATTTGTTGCCAGTTTCTTTCATCTTTAATCCGTATTCATGTTGTAATGTAGTAACTTTTGTGGCACAAATACCACAATATGGCAGAAATACTATGTTTTGGCACAAATACTTTGATTTGGTATACTTTAGCTTCTTCACCCTTTTCAGCAAAATTTTCATTTTTTTCACCCCTTTTCAGCACAAATTCCAGCTTTTTGGGCTGTTTTCAGAAAAAAAACTCTTTTCAGCAGAAACTCTGCTGATTCACCTCTTTTCAGCACAACGTTCTGCTTCTTTGCCTCTTTTCTGCAGAAATTCTGCTGATTCACCTCTTTTCTGCAAAATTTTCATCCTTTTCGCCTCTTATCAGCACAATTCTCAGCAGCTTCTGCTGATTTCAGCAGAATTGTCAGTCTATCCACCTCTTCTTTGAGAGAATGAGTTTGGCTCAGTGAGATGAGTAGCTTCCTTGAGACCAGGAGGGCCAGGTTCAAATCCTGCTCATGGCAAAATTTCTTTTCACCACTTTTCAGCAAAATTTGTGCTTCTTCACCTGTTTTCAGGTATTTGTAGTATTTTGTAGTATTTGTACCCAATCATAGTATTTCTGCTAAATCATACTATTCCTGCCAAATCATAGTATTTGTACTGAAACATAGTATTTCTGCCCAATCATAGTATTTGTACTAAATCATAGTACTTGTGCCGAATCATAGTATTTCTGCCATATTATAGTATTTGTGTAAAAACAGAATGTCTGCATAATCACAGTATATCTGTTATGTTATAGTATTACTTCTAAGTCGTAGACTTTCTGTTATGTTATAGTATATCTGCTGAATATAGTATATGTGCCAAATCATAGTATTTATAGCAAATCATAGTATATGTGCCAAATCATAGTATTTATAGCAAATCATAGTATTTGTGCCAAAGCATCGATTTGTATGGAGTCATAGTATTTCTTCTAAATCATATGTTAAATTATATGTGCTGAATATACAGGAGTGCAGAATTATTAGGCAAATGAGTATTTTGTCCACATCATCCTCTTCATGCATGTTGTCTCACTCCAAGCTGTATAGGCTCGAAAGCCTACTACCAATTAAGCATATTAGGTGATGTGCATCTCTGTAATGAGAAGGGTGTGGTCTAATGACATCAACACCCTATATCAGGTGTGCATAATTATTAGGCAACTTCCTTTCCTTTGGCAAAATGGGTCAAAAGAAGGACTTGACAGGCTCAGAAAAGTCAAAAATAGTGAGATATCTTGCAGAGGGATGCAGCAGTCTTAAAATTGCAAAGCTTCTGAAGCGTGATCATCGAACAATCAAGCGTTTCATTCAAAATAGTCAACAGGGTCGCAAGAAGCGTGTGGAAAAACCAAGGCGCAAAATAACTGCCCATGAACTGAGAAAAGTCAAGCGTGCAGCTGCCAAGATGCCACTTGCCACCAGTTTGGCCATATTTCAGAGCTGCAACATCACTGGAGTGCCCAAAAGCACAAGGTGTGCAATACTCAGAGACATGGCCAAGGTAAGAAAGGCTGAAAGACGACCACCACCACTGAACAAGACACACAAGCTGAAACGTCAAGACTGGGCCAAGAAATATCTCAAGACTGATTTTTCTAAGGTTTTATGGACTGATGAAATGAGAGTGAGTCTTGATGGGCCAGATGGATGGGCCCGTGGCTGGATTGGTAAGGGCAGAGAGCTCCAGTCCGACTCAGACGCCAGCAAGGTGGAGGTGGAGTACTGGTTTGGGCTGGTATCATCAAAGATGAGCTTGTGGGGCCTTTTCGGGTTGAGGATGGAGTCAAGCTGAACTCCCAGTCCTACTGCCAGTTTCTGGAAGACACCTTCTTCAAGCAGTGGTACAGGAAGAAGTCTGCATCCTTCAAGAAAAACATGATTTTCATGCAGGACAATGCTCCATCACACGCGTCCAAGTACTCCACAGCGTGGCTGGCAAGAAAGGGTATAAAGAAGAAAAACTAATGACATGGCCTCCTTGTTCACCTGATCTGAACCCCATTGAGAACCTGTGGTCCATCATCAAATGTGAGATTTACAAGGAGGGAAAACAGTACACCTCTCTGAACAGTGTCTGGGAGGCTGTGGTTGCTGCTGCACGCAATGTTGATGGTGAACAGATCAAAACACTGACAGAATCCATGGATGGTAGGCTTTTGAGTGTCCTTGCAAAGAAAGGTGGCTATATTGGTCGCTGATTTGTTTTTGTTTTGTTTTGAATGTCAGAAATGTATATTTGTGAATGTGGAGATGTTATATTGGTTTCACTGGTAAAAATAAATAATTGAAATGGGTATATATTTGTTTTTGTTAAGTTGCCTAATAATTATGCACAGTAATAGTCACCTGGACACACAGATATCCCCTAAAATAGCTAAAACTAAAAACAAACTAAAAACTACTTCCAAAAACATTCAGCTTTGATATTAATGAGTTTTTGGGTTCATTAAGAACATGGTTGTTGTTCAATAATAAAATTATTCCTCCAAAATAAAACTTGCCTAATAATTCTGCACTCCCTGTAGTATATGTGCCAAATCGTAGTATTTAAAGCAAATCATAGTATTTGTACTAAAACATAGTATTTCTGCCATATTATAGTATTTGTGTAAAAACAGAATGTCTGCATAATCACAGTATATCTGTTATGTTATAGTATTGCTACTAAGTCACAGTATTTCTGCCAATTCGTAGTATTTGTACCCAATCATAGTATTTCTGCTAAATCATACTATTCCTGCCAAATCATAGTATTTGTACTGAAACATAGTACTTGTGCCATATTATAGTATTTGTGTAAAAACAGAATGTCTGCATAATCACAGTATATCTGTTATGTTATAGTATTATTACTAAGGCATAGTAATTTTCAAAATCAGAGTGTTTTTGCAGAAACATAGTATTTCTGGTAAATTATAGTATTTCTAATAAATCATAGTATTTCTGCCAAATCATAGTATTTGTTTCAAATCATAGCATTCGAACTAAATCATGGTATTTGTGCCAAAACATTGTATTTGTACAAAGTCATAATATTTTAATCAAATCTCAGTAGTTGTGCTAAAACGCAGTATTATTGCCAAATCATAGTATTTGTACCCAAACATATCAGTTCAACTTATTTAACTCTTCTCAAGACCACAACACCTCTTCTTCTTCACCCGTTTCAGCAGAATTGTGAGTTTCGTCACCCTTTTCAACACAATCCCGGCTTTTTCAGGTGTTTTCAGCAGAAATCTGTTTTTTAGCAGAAATTCTGCTTTTTCACCTGTTTTCAGTGCAACTTTCTACTTCTTTACCTGTTTTCAGTAGAAATTCTGCTGATTCACCTATTTTAAGCAGAATTTTCAGCCTTTCACCTCTTATCAGTACAAGTCTCAGTATCTTCTGGTCATTTCAGAAGAAACTTTTTCACCTCTTTTCAGTACAAATTTCTTTACCCTTTTAAGCAGAATCTTTGCCTTTTCACGCTTTTCAGCAAAAATTCTGCTTCTTCAGCTCTTTTCAGCAGAATTTTTCAGTTTCTTTACTGCCATATAATTTTTAGCAGCTTTTCATCTTTTTCGGTCATTTTCAGCAGACAGCTTCAGCGTTAAGGCATCCACACAGCATTTTCGCAGGAAATGCAGATTTTTCTAGTTATTCTAGTTGCCAATTTTTGCACTTTTTTTGGCACTTTTCTACTTCCACAATTTTCAGCCGATTTTCACCGTTCAAATTTTAAACTATTCTGCTATTTCTGCTAATGTGCGCTATGACTTTTGGTATTTTTAACTGTTATACTTTTTAAAATATTAAGCTTTTTCCTTTAATTTGTCCCATTGAAATGAATGGGAAACTTCCATAATTCTGCTAAAACTTGCTTGTTTTTGAAACTTAACTACTTTTTCCTACTTTCACGCAGAACAACCATTCAAACTTTAAAATGTTCACAAATTATTGGGCTATTCATGAATGATTCAGCTTTTTCATATCTGTTACAGTTTTACTTTTGTCCCTCTTAAAGTTTTGAGTTGCAAAATTGTGATTTTTCACAAAATACATGCGTTGTTATGGTTGCTATGCACTTGGCTTCCAGTGTGCCACTGTAGGTTTCGTAGTCTTCTCTTCATGTCCGAACAACTTCTTCCTACTTGCTCAATTTTCACTCAACTTCCACAAATTGTACATCAAAACGTAGGCATTTTTGCTGGCTTTCCGAAAATGTCACCATCATTGTTGTGAGATTTATAGAATTTTGGCAAATCTCCTCAGACCAACACAAAGTCTGAAAACTCTCCATAGAAAGTCAATGGAGAGCTTGTTCAAAATCACCGCTTGATTTCTGTAATGAGAGGCATATTCGAATCGTCATATCTCCTTAACGAGCGAAGTTAAAACATGAGGCTTGTCCCAGTATATCTTCAGACACTCCTGACGCTCACAATTCAAGAATTTTTTTCTCACCTATTACCGTTCTGAGATGAGTTACACTTGTTTGAGGGTAGGAAATTCGTCCCTCGCTCAGATTTCTTCAGATTTCAAACTCTGGAAATGAGGCACTTTTTTCTCTCGTCATATCTTTTTGATGGATTTCCACACAGACCTCAAAATTTCCATGACTGTTCACCAAAGCCTGCTGTCTCTTACGGTGAAAGAATGATATCAATACTCCAAATAGATTTAGAGTTAGAAAGCGTTGTTTGAGGGCAAGTCAAGGCAGTTTTCGCTTGCCTCTACTCAGTTATGGTGCATTACAAGTCAAATATCTTTAATAATTCATATTTTAATGATAAATTGTAAACACTTGAAGATTCCCCATCTCTTCTGAACAAAACGGTGTAAGAATGACTGTTCTAGCCCCTACGGTTAGGAAATTATGGCCATTTGTTTGAGAGGAATCCTCACTATGAGAAATACACTGCAGAAATCCTGTCTCTCTCTGTGCTGAGTGTGTAAAACGGCTGCACCTGTTTTAAGGGAAAAGTACACAGCCTCTCTGATTGGTGGATTCAAATTTAGCAGCTCCCAGGCTGCTTGACTGACCTAGAAACTTGCTTTGTCTCTCCTATGTATGTGTGTGTGTGTGTGTGTGTGTGTGTGTGTGTGACAGAGAGAGAGAGAAAGGAGGGGAGAGAGAGTTTTATGGGAGCATCTTATTGTATGATTTAAATTCAATATATTTAGACTGGTTGACTGAATTTGATCCTGTGTGTGTCTCTCTGTGCTTGTGTGTTTCCATATGTGTCCATATTTGTGACTGTGTGACTGTTATACTTTTTTTGCTGATTTTTTTCATTTCACAATTACATTTGAGGGACCCTTAGCATGTTCAGCATTTTTTCAGCTGTTCATTTTGCTTTTCCAATTTTTCTGTTTAAGTTATTACTATTGTGCTGAATCATACTATTTCTGCTATTTTATAAGATTTGTGCTAAATATAGTATTTCTGCCAAATACAGTATTTCTGATTAATTATAGTTTTCTACCAAATCATAGTACAGTATTTTTGCTTTTTATAGGATTTTATAGGATATTTATATTGCTTAATATAGTATTTTTGCTTTTTATAGGATTTGTGCTTAATACAGTATTTCTGCTAAATGTAGTATTTATGCTTAATCATACTATTACTATATATTTCTGCCAGGTCCCCAGGCAGCCAATCCTCTGAGGACTGAGACATTCAAATTTACATATCAGGGCCTGCACTGCTTCCCAGCCAGCCAATCATATCTGAGGTCTGCCGTTTCTTCTCTCATCATATCTCAGCGACGGATGTACAAAGAGCAATGAAAATCACAGTCAAAGTACACCAAAGTCCGCTGATTCACCCAGTACAAGAATTATGCTTCTAGTCCACCTACTTTTTGAGTTACACGACATTTTGGAACTTCAAAAAACAGCGCTCTTTGCCTCTCACCGCGATCTAATTCTGACTGCTCATCACCCTGTTTTCCAGGCGCTCGTTCTCTTTCCCAGTGGCACAGTTTGTAATGACACAGGTCTGCAACCCAAAGGTCGTGGGTTCAATTCCACCTTGGTCAACATGTTTTTTTCCTACAAATTACAGTTTTTCTGATTGTTTAAGCACATTTTTGTAACTATTGGCTATTTTTGCAAAACTCTACACAGAAATAAGAAAACCTGTCACCCAATTATCAAAACATTGTAGTTCTCTTGCAAAAGCAAACACAGCTAGATTAACTCTTCACACCTTCGTAAAAATGGTGTTTTCGTATCAAACAGTACACACAAGCCATCATCTACTAAGCACACAATGCGGCAACTGCACACTGATGGTATGAATACAAAACACATCTGGCTTTTGCTTTCTCTGTGCACAAGGTAGGCCATGTCAGTTTGAGCTCATACTTTTGTCATAGATCCGTAAGCATAGAGGGATCCAAATTTCAAGTACTGGTTTTTATTCACGCACATCAAAACAAACACAAGTGTTTATTTCCAAGTATAGGATTATTTGCAATCACCATATTGACTATATGGGTTTCTTGGTCTGCAGTGAACATGCTTCCTCTGCCCCCAGCATCTGGTCGTCTAGCAATTCTGTAAAGTAACAATTTCAGTATTTTTACATCTATGCTATTGTTGTGTTTCTCATTAGCATGGCAGTGCTACAAGTCTTAGTGCAAAGTGACTGTACTAACCAACTGTCATTTCAAAATGTCCTTATGATGCTTGCTACAGTGTAGCGGCTTGAGTTAGGCTGAACCCGTTGGCCAGCTTCCTCAGCGTCACTCCATGGTTGATTACATGGTCCACTATTGTAGCTCTGATGTCATCAGCAATTCTATTTCTTACTCTTCTTACCCTTCCTCTCCCCCTCCTCATCCTCCCTCTCCCCCTCCTCGTCCTCCTCTTGCTCCTCCTTGTCCTTGTCGTCCTCTTCATCCTACTTCTTCCCTCCACGCCCCTCTTCCTCGGCCTCCTCTACTTCTCACTCTTCCTGCTCCCTCCATTGTACTCCACACACAGAGCTTACCTGTAGCTTATTCATAGTGCTTAGGCTGATTGCAAAGTGAACTAATTATCTAAAAAGTTTTCACATGTGAAAGTGTGCCAGACAGTTGGCAAAATAGTGTAAATAATGGCCATAAATGTGTATAGTTTTGCTAGGAGTGTGTTGAAAATTTGGTAATTGAGTGTAAGCAGTGAGTTGTGTTTAAAGTTCTGCAAAGTGTGTCTTACAAAATGGCAAACTGAGTGCAAAGCAGTGTTTGTGCTTTTAGTTTTGCAAACTCAGTGAGTGGTTTTGCTATAAGTATTGATAGTTTTAGAAATTGTGCTATAAGAATCACAGTTAGGGTTTAAGCATTCAGAAAAACTGTAATACACTGTCACAGACCACTAATTCATATTGATCATTTATTACAATTCTGCAAACTTTTATGATTTTAGCAGCTTTTCTAATATTGACCTCAGATTCTTGTTAACACTCCATGGCACAAATACTCTTCCCTTTAGGCTCTGTGTATGTGTGTGTGTATCAATATTTCTCCCATTTTAAAGTATTACTCCTCTATAATTGTATTTCTGTTAAATCAAAGTACTTTTACTACATCTTAGTACTTCTGCTCAATCATAGTATTTTGCCAAATCATGGTTTTTGTGCCAAATCATAATATTTGTGTTATGTTATAGTATTACTAGTAAGTGGAGGAATTTCTGTCATGTTACAGTATATGTGCTGATTACAGTATTTCTGTATAATAGAATTTTAGCAAATCTCCTCAGACCAACACAAAGTCTGGAAACTCTGCATAGAAAGTCAATGGAGAGCTTGTTCACAATCACCGCTGGATTTCTCTAATGAGAGGCATTTTCAAATCGTCATATCTCCTTAACGCAGCAAAGTTAAGACATGAGGCTTGTGCCAATATATCTTCAGACACTCCTGACGCTCACAGTTCAAGAATTTCTTTCTCACCTATTACCATTTGGCCATGAATTGGGTTTGTTTGAGGGTAGGAAATTCGTCCCTCGCTCAGATTTCTTCAGCTTTCAAACTCTGGAAATGAGGCACTTTTTCTCTCGTCATATCTTTTGATGGATTTCACACAGACCTGAAAATTTCCATGACTGTTCACCAAACTCTTACGGTGAAAGAATGATATCGATACTCAAATAGATTTAGAGTTAGAAAGCATTATTTGAGGGCAAGTCAAGGCAGTTTTCGCTTTGCCTCTACTCAGTTATGGTGCATTAGAAGTCAAATATCTTCAATAATTC
Organism: Oreochromis aureus; assembly: GCF_013358895.1. NCBI lineage: Eukaryota > Metazoa > Chordata > Actinopteri > Cichliformes > Cichlidae > Oreochromis > Oreochromis aureus. The sequence continues at coordinate 32,250 of NW_024108823.1, forward strand.
ATATTTTCAAGATAAATTGTCAACACCTTAAGATTCCCCATCTCTTCTGAACAAAACAGTGTAAGAATGACCGTTCTAGCCCCTACGGTTAGGAAATTATGGCCATTTGTTTGAGAGGAATCCTCACTATGAGAAATACACTGCACAAATCCTGTCTCTCTCTGTGCTGAGTGTGTAAAACGGCTGCACCTGTTTTGGCGGGAAAAAGTACACAGCCTCTCTGATTGGTGGATTCAAATTTAGCAGCTCCCAGGCTGCTTGACTGACCTAGAAACTTGCTTGTCTCTCCCTGTGTGTGTGTGTGTGTGTGTGTGTGTGACAGAGAGAGAAGGGAGGGGCGAGAGAGAGTTTTATGGGAGCATCTTATTATATGATTTAAATTCAATATATTTAGACTGGTTGACTGAATTTGATCCTGTGTGTCTCTCTGTGCATGTGTGTTTCCATATGTGTCCATATTTGTGATTGTGTCACTGTTATACTTTTTTTTGCTGATTTTTTTCATTTAACAATTACATTTGAGGGACCCTTAGCATGTTCAGGATTCTTTCAGCTGTCCATTTTGCTTTTCCAATTTTTCTATTTAAGTTATTACTATTGTGTTGAGTCATAGCATTTCTGCTGCTTTTCAGTATTTGTGCTAAATACAGCATTTCTGCAAAATCATACTATGTCTGCTATTTTATGAGATTTGTGCTAAATACAGCATTTCTGCTAAATCATACTCTTTCTGCTATTTCATAAGATTTGTGCTAAATATAGTGTTTCTGCTATTTCTGCCAAATTTAGTATTTTTTGATTAATTAGGTTTTTCTACCAAATCATAGTACAGTTTTACTGCTTTTTATAGGATTTTTAGAGGATATTTATATTGCTTAATATAGTATTTCTGCTTTTTATAGGATTTGTGCTTAATATAGTTTTTCTAAAAAATGTAGTATTTATGCTTAATCATACTATTTCTATATATTTCTGCCAGGTCCCCAGGCAGCTAATCCTCTGTGAGGACTGATACATACAAATACATTTCAGGGCCTGCACGGCTTCCCAGCCAGCCAATCATATCTGGGGTCTGCCCTTTCTTCTCTCGTCATATCTCAGCGACAGATGTACAAAGAGCAATGCAAATCACAGTCAAAGTACACGAACGTACGCTGATTCACCCAGTACAAGAATTATGCTTCTAGTCCACCTAGTTTTTGAGTTACACGACGTTTTGTAACTGCAAAAAACGGCGTTTTTCGCCTCTCACCGCAATCTAATTCTGACTGCTCATCACCCTGTTTTCCAGGCGCGCGCTCTCTTTCCCAGTGGCGCAGTTGGTAATGGCACAGGTCTGCAACCCAAAGGTCGTGGGTTCAATTACACCTTGGGCAACATGTGTTTTTTCCCTACAAATTAATACACTATCACAGACCACTAATTCATATTTATCATTTATTACAATTCTGCAACCTTTTATGATTTTAGCAGCTTTTGTAATATGGACCTCAGATTCTTGTTAACACTCCATGGCACAAATACTATTCCCTTTAGGCTCTGTGTGTGTGTGTGTGTGTGTGTGTGTGTGTGTGCGTTTGTTTTTCTATCCTCCTGGGGTCCATGACCTGAGATATCAGTCACGCCGTGGGGACCAATTTTTCCCGTGGGGACCGAGCCCTGGTCCCCACGGGCACAACCATTGCATTCAATAGAAAACAGGCTGCTGATATGCCTGGTGAAGTTTTTCAAAAAAAAAAGGTCCCCACAGATTCAATTTTCACAACTTTGTGTATACCCTAGTGACCATGGGTGGTATTGCAGTGTGTGAATTTGCATCCGTGGGGACATTTTCGGACAGTGTGTATAACTGTGTATCCCAGTGGTCTAAGATGGTATTGCAGTGTGTAAACTTGCATCTATTGGATCCCTTTTCTGACAAAGTATGAAAGTATTTATAAGATACCACTTTGTTCCTTTATTATTAGTATTAGAGCCTGCCCACTTTAATGTGACCAGACTTCTATTTTATTTAATTATTTGTACCACAGTTACTAAGGGAGCTCATTTACTTATTATACTTCATTTTCTTAAGATTTTTACACAACTGATATCATTTAAGGAGACAAAATATCAAATCATTAAAGTATATAATACTTATTATTTTTAAATGAATAAATGGTCAACTTATGAAACAATAAAACTGGGATAAATAAGCATTTTCAGCCAAAATACTGATGACAAATTAGAAACAAATTCAGGAAACGCATCACTGTATTATGCAAAGTCAACCCACATTGTTCAAATTGTTTACTGCAGTTTGAATAATGCCAACCATTTTGAGATTCAAGCACAACAGCAACTACATCCTCTAAATTAGAGTATAAGCAAATAAAAAGTGATATAGAAGTTAAATCCACTCACCATTGACGTCAAATAATCTTTAACTTTTCAATTAAACACCAACAAAAACAGTCCACTTGTATTCCCAAAATTTTAGGCGATCCCGTTTTGTAAAAAATAAATAAATAAATAAAATATTTTGAACACAGATTGCCATAGCACCTAGCAATATGCTAGCTTTGCATAGTTTCAAATTCTATCTCTGTAATACAAAACAGAGACGTGTGGGTGACCCAGCCATTTCAGCAATGAGTGCCCCACTTATGGAGGTTGGCCAGGTGGTCTGGGTCACTGGTACTCTGACACATTTTCTGGTCCTGGAGCGACATGCAGCATTATGGTCAGAATACCTGGCGATCCAGCCTGAGCATTGGTAGATTACAGCGGCAGGCAGTCCCTAACTCACCAGAACCTGCGTCTGTTACTGTCCTGGGCCTGTGGCCCAGTGTTTGATTTTGTATTATGCTTTATTAGTCTGTTTTCCTTTTGGTTCATGGTTCGTGACTATTGGGGTTTTGGTTTCTTTTCTCTTGTTCTTCTGGGATTGTGAATTCTAGCTTGTAGGTTTAGTTCCGCCCTTGTGTTTATTCTCTTGTTCCCCAGTCATGTCTCATGTCTCTCAGGTCCCTGTATTCTGTGTTCCCTCTGTTCTCTGTTGGTGTTGTACCTCTGAGTTCTGTCCGTGGATTTACTGCTTTATTTTGAAGGTCCATGACTTATGTCAGTGTTTGTAGTTTTCCTTCCTCCATCTTGTTAAGTCTAATTTCTCCTGGCTGTTTTCCCACATGTTCGAGGCTCTATTTTGAACTGTTTTGCATGGGCAGCCCAGGCAAGGAGGACTCAGCCACACTTCTAGAAATGCTCACTGCTTGGTCTGTTCAGTCACTAGCTCAGTCAGTTGCTCAACCAACTGATCCGCTTCTACCACAACTACCACTTCGGCCTGTAGCCCAGTTAGCCGCCCGGCCTGTAGCTCCATTTTCACCTCAACCATTACTTCAGTCATTATCACAGTATCCTGCTCAGTGACCCTCAGTTCAGTCTCCTGCTCACTCATCTCTAGCTCAGTCTGTTATTCAGCCTCCTGTGTTGCCGCTAGCTCAGTCTCCTGTGTTGCCGCTAGCTCCACTTAGCACAGCCTGTACCTCTGCTATTAGCACAGCCTGCACCTCAGCCATTTCTTTTATCATCAGTCCAGTCTGCAGATCAGCCTTTAGTTTAACTGCCTGTTCAGTCTGTCGCTCAGCCCCTAGCTCACTCACCTTTAGCTCAGCTGTCATTCCACTCATTGGTTCAATGACTCATCCTACGCAGGGAACACACGTCATGAATACTTATGCTGGTTCTCAAAATCTGGCGATGTTAGAGACAGTAGCTCCCTCCAGGGCCTCCCCAGAGGCTGACTGTCAGCCACCAGCCGACTCTAGATCCCTGGACGCTAAGGCGCCAGTGCCAGTTACCTCACCTGGGAACTCCACTGAGCAGTCTCAGCCGTCATCACCCGCTGAGAGCTCCAGCGAGTTCACCCATCTGCCTCCATCCTCTGCTGGGTGTATTAGTGAACACTTTCAGCACTCTGAGGACTGCATCCCGCTGTCGCTGCCTTAGCCAAGCCAATGTGCTGCTCAGCTCCAGCCAGTGTCAACACTGCTAGAGGTCCCCTGTGCCTGCTGGTTCTGCATCTGTTCCCGCTGGAGGGTCCGAGGGATCCATCCAGCCTGCAGCGCCACCTACTCCATCATTTGTGGCTGCCACGCTGTCGTCTGGTCCTGCCTCGTCTGGTCCTGGTCCTGCCACACCGCTACCTCGTCCACGTCCGGCTCAGCCTGCTCGACCTTGTCCGTGTGTGGTTTGGTGTCAGCGGCCACCTTCCAGGTCGCTGACTGGACTCCGTCGCCGACGCGGTGGGCATCCTGAAATGCTCCGATGCTGCCGCTGCCTTCCGCGCGGTTGGCCTTCAGATCGCCTACATTGCCACCGCTGCCTTCTGCACGGCCGGCCTCCAGAACTACTTGGTTTCTGTTGCTGGCCTCCTGGTCGGCCCCCTGAACTTAAGTACCTTGGACCCTGGTGCCATCGACCTCTGGGTTGGCCCCCGGAGTTACCGTCTTGTATTATTGAGCCACTGGCCTCCTGATCGGCCCACTGAGCTTTGTTTTTGGACTCTGTGGTTTTGGTTTTCCCAGCTCATCTGTTTAGTTTTGGACTCCTCTTGCCGGGATTTTGCTTTGTTGGACTCCAAAGTTTCTGCTGGTTTTCTGGTTTCTGTATTGGAGAGGAGTGTCACCCAGGGTCAGATTCGTCGACAGAGGGATCGAACTTCTGGGAATCCTGTTCGCAGCCGGTCACCATGCTGTCGCTGGAAAACTACTGAAGACCCTGATGTGGTCCCCCAGCCACCAAGGTTTATCCCAAAAAGAACCCCTGGTGTACAGCCACCTCTAAATTCTGGAAATCCATCAGCAGGTGAAATGTGCTCATCTCCTTGGTTTTTCTCTGAAATCAGGATGCCCACCAGCACCGACCTCCAACCATTTTGCTGTCCCCACAAACAGCAGGGAAGGACAGTCAAAAGCAATTAAAAACTGAGTGAACAAGGCTAAAAAAACATTTTTGTACATATCATATTTAGTATAGTTCATATTACAAGTTGATATTGTGTTGTATTTTGTTAATGTTGAACCTTGGCTCATGTGATTAGAGGATCATCAGGGGGTCCTTTTGTCCCTCTTTGGCGGGATACTCCCACTGGGTTTAAATCTGGGACTCTCCACCATTTGACCTTAGAATTGAAGAAGCTTCTCTGATGAGAGGTGAAACGTCTTTAAGCAACTTAAAGAACTCCAGACGCTTTTCTTTGCAAGCTCCTTTGACTACGATGACCTGGATGACTGAGAACCTTCACAGACTTAATGTTGAATATCAGTTTCCACTATAAATCGCAAGTTCTTTTTTTTTTTTTTTCACTTTAAACTATTGTTCCACTTTCATAACAATAAAATAATATAAAATGGCTGCCAGATATTGAAGGCTGAGGTTATTCTAAAAATGGGGCAAAAGCATTCAGTTATAGTATGGTTTCTGACCCTTTTACAGTCAAAATTACCAAAAAGTCCAGGCGGCCTAAATTATGCTTGGTCAATAAAGGTTAATTAATAATTTTGGATGTTAAAACCATATTAAACTAGTTTTTCTTGGATACTTTAATATTTTGTTAAAACACAAGTTCAGCAATCTAATGCTGACATTTTGGTGCTGAAGGAAGGGATGAGGAAAACACACTTTTCCTGACTTTTGCGGTCCTCACTTTACCTATTCCCATCCCCACCCGCCGCAGTAGGGAAAACACACTTTTCCTGACTTTTGCGGTCCTCACTTTACCTATTCCCATCCCCACCCGCCGCAGTCACAGGCTTGCAGGTGTTGCTAATTAGTCGCGTGCTCGGTGCAGCCAGACGCGGGCGTAGCTCGGAGGCGAGAGGAGACGGCTGGAAGTATGAAGAAGCGTGACAGAGAGAAAGTGGAGATGGCCGACAGTCAGAGAATAGAGGATGAAGGGATGAATGTGGTAAGTACATTAAACAAACTGTTTTAGTGTTTACTTAATAATTAGGCAAAGTGAAGTGTTTGCAGCCGACAGTTTGCTCTATAGTTAGCATGCTTTGCTAATGCTTGCGTGACTTAGCTTAATGGGGTGTTCGACGACATTCTCCTAAACTGTACAGTTTTTAGCTGATATTTTAACATTCATGCAGTCATGAATGTCTGTTTTGGTCACTTTTATTAGGTACTGTCGTAATATTCGGGCGTCTGTGGGACTGAAAATGAGCGCTTAATGGGCAATCAATGAGCTTAATGAGTAGCTAGCAATAGTGTTAGCTCTAAATGGTGAGTAAATTTCTAGAACAACTTCGTTCAACTATAGGCCTGAAGTATTCACAACAAGAAACAAGCTAAGCAGCTACAGAGTCATTTCTTTTAAAGCGTCAAGTTTTTCTCGTGGCGGGAGGGTGGCAGTCGAACAGCGAGACAGACCACCGAAGCTAATCCAGGAGTCTGGATTAGCTTTGGCTGTCGAGGACCCAAGTTCATAATGCAATTATTGTCGTGACGAGCTAAGAAATGGCTAACGTGTAATGTTGTGTCGTGATATGCAAAACGATGCGTGAGGTAGCGGGGGGCAGCGACAGTACCAGAGCAGCAGGTGGACCGACTTTTCCCTCAGTTAAATATTCAGCCGTGGAAAGTAATTTGGTGGTGGTTTAATTTTTGTTGTGATTGTTTTTGATAGACAAAAAAAATTCATTTTCCTTCTGCAGTGGCTTGATTGCTGTTAATCACAAACGATGAAGTACTAAAAATATTAAATAATAAAATTACTATCATAGTAAATTAAGATAAATAAAACTAACAATATTAAGCATGTGAACAGACTACTGCACAGCTTAATTTAAACTGACTTATATTCAAAAGATTGATTTTTATAAAACCGAATTTATATTTGCACCATGTCTTTATAGTGACTAACATATGTGATTAGACCTATTGATGTCACCTTAAATACTATCCCCATTATCACTGTGTATTTCTTACTTGTTGATGTATAAAACTAGTGTACTTCAGGTATGGACATGTTATGTTAGCTGTTTTGTGTTTTACCTCCTCCAGAGTAAACAATCCACCAGACTGAAGGCACGTTTGCAACGCCTGAGAGACCATCATGATAAATGCTTGTCAAGAGCCATGGACCCCTTAAAACACCAAACACAGGTAATCATGATAGGGTTTTGATTTTTCCTATATTACAATATTAATAAATACAGTGGTGCTTCTGACTTAGATTTGTGACAGTATGAATGCATGTGCCAAAACATTCTGTAGGGGTGTGTTGGTTTGATTACGCAGGTGTACTGAAAAGATAATTTTTTTCACCAAAGCCAGGTGCTGAAGTTTTGTGTGTGTGTGTGTCTCTCTAACGCCCGAGTTTCAGCCAAGCAACTTTAGCATTGTGTCAGCTCTTTAGTTAACTAATTTAAAATGGCTTTTGCCAAGTGTCGGAGGAGGGGGAATAGTGTACAAACCCAGGACTGACATTTAAGCAAGACATATTAGCCTTTTATAAAGAAGTAGAAGATGTACCCAAATGTCATTCTAAACTAAAATGTAAAAGTTTGTAGTAAACTAGTACTTTGGTAAAAAAGTGAGGCAGTCATGTAAATACATCATTAAGTTCTTAAATATCCGATATATGTATCTAAGTATCATAAATATTACCTGGCAAATAATGTACTTCAATATCAAATATATACATAAAAGCAAAGTGTGTACACAGTTACATGTATTTCAGGGGTGTTATCAGCCTGGCTGATCTGAAATTCAGCTTTTCATTTTTTTTTTTGTACTTCTGTACAGTACTTGAAAAAATGTTTGGTACATTCCATCACTCAGTGCAAGCTGAAATTGTCTACAGCTTAGTTTACAACAGTACTGAGGGCCACTTTTTAAGATGGAGCCATGTTTAGTCAACTATAGGCTAATAGAAAGTTTTTTTTTTTCTTTTGGTTGTGCTGTAATTAAAGCCTTCTGAATTTAGACTTCAAAACCAAGGTATGTGTAGTAATGCTGTGTTTTCTTACACAGCATTAGGTTTAAATAAAACAGAGGATGCATTTGGTCTTGTTAATCACCTTTTGTGAACCTTATTAAAAGAAATGTTTGTCTCTGTAATGTTTAGCCATCGGAGAGAACAAACCAAGAGGGTGAGACTTCATCACAACCCCAGCTCTCACCTAAGCAGCTTGCAGCTGCCAAGACTTTGGTAAGTAACAAATTGATTTTAACTTGTGGTATATAACAGGCTCAGTACTCTACAAGTTTAACAGTTTACCATGTAGATATAGATGAAAAATTAGCAGTGGTGCTGGGATCAAAAATAAATAAATAAATAAATGAGACAGCTGCCAGTCATTATGTGGCTTTTCTGCCTTTCTTTCACTGCATGTTAGCCTAATTTGTATAAAAGATGGGTTATGTTCACACACGCAGCGTAGGTGACAGAAGCAGAACTTGACACACAAGCACAAGAGCACAGCCCACAGTAGTGATAATGAAATGGACTTCAGGATGTACCTCATGATTGAGAATCCATAACTCATTACCCCCTTAAACCACACTCAATTAATTTTCCACAGTTATATCTAATGCTAAAGTGACTTTATCCTCCACAGCTCATGAAACGTAATAAAAATTTGCATTCTTTAGAAATCGGTTGTATATTAAGATGGTGTGCAAAGTATGTTGACACTCAAGCTGTGTCCCAAAACCTAGGTCGCATCATTCGGAGGACCCGGCATTCGCAGTCTACGTGGGCGGGTCCTTCAACGACCGAGAAGGCCGGAAGTGCGAGGCTTGTAAAACGGGACTGTCTAGCATTCAGATTTGCGTCACCAGCTGTCTCGTTGGCGTTTAATAAACTCAGCTGTCTCGGTGACCATTGAACCCTCCGGTCAGCTATCGAAGCGGCTGGGTAACAGAAGTCTCTCTAAAAGGAGCACTTTTGCAAATATGTGATCTCTTGATAAACTGAGCAGATATTTGAAGTTTACACAGCTACATTCTCACCTGAAAATATGTTAAAAGTTTATTTTGTGACCCAGAAAGAGTAATAAGATTAATATTAAAAGTTTAATTCCATTGTTGGAAACTGGAATCGGCCGGGCCGCGCTATGAATTCTGGGATATGGTGGGGCACAAAGGATACACCGACCCATCCTTCAAATCTGGGGAAAAGGAGGACGTATTTGTCGGCCAGATTCGGAGGAGTCTCGAATTGGGACAGCCTTCATGGCGTCGCTGTGATGTAATCGGTCTACAAATGCGGCCTCAGGAGGATGCAGCCGGCGTTTTGGGACACAGCTTTAGTGCCAGTCAGGACAAGAAACCAAACAAATCTCTCATTTACCTAAAATGTACTAGTCCAGTGACCCTGAAAGGCATTTTAAGTTTAAAGGCAAGCTCTGTTGTATTGTTTTAAGGCAGATATTTCCATGATTTTAAGTGTTTACATTTGGCCTAGATATGTTATATGTTCGGTTATCATATCGATATGTGGAACAAAGACTTGACATGGTTAAACAAGATACAGGAGTGATTCTGTTACCTTTTTTCATAACTAAGATATAATTATTGTGGTCATGAGCTACGTACTTCAGCGCTGTACTGCTTCTTAATTATAGAATGCTTATTTTTCAGTTCAGGATTGTTAGGAATTTTAAAATGCACATTCAACACTTTGGATTGAGTAAACAAATAATAAAAGCCAATGGCAGTACTTCAATACCAGTTCTTGTTACCCATCCTGTGTGAGAGGTAAAGGAGTGAAGGAGAGCCAGAATTGTCTGTACTGTTTCTGATGTGGATTAGATATCATTCATATTTAGTGTTTTCAAGGTGCAAACTGCTGAATTGACTTGCATGACTTTCAAAATTGCAAGTATGCTTTACCACACATCTTATCTAACATGTTCCTCATTAACATTATGTATGTAGACATGGTAATACATGTCCTTTTAATTTTATTTTAAAGCCCTCGGCAAGTCTTAATCAAGAGGGGAGACCTCAGTGTCAGATCTTTCATTTGAGCTACCAACATCATCTGAGAGCATGGTATGTGTCAAATAAGCACTTTTAGCTTATCCCATATGACCATAAGTAGCTCTGAAACTTTTTCATAACTTGCAGGTTTTTGCTAGAGTGAGTTAAGCTGTCAGTTTTAAAGAGAACCAGCAAACACAGCCCTGACCATGCATTCACTGTTTTGTTAGCATGTACTGTCTATATGTCACATACTGTCCACATGGCCTGGCAGAGAACTGAACAACAGGGAGGTTCAATCTGGCCTATGGGTGGCTTTGCTTCAGCTTTAATGCTTTGCAATCTTTGAGTTGAATTTTTCATGAAATTAACTTTTTTCCTGGTGTGGTGAAGTCAGCATAAGTCTACACAGGATTGCAAATGTATGGGAAGTTAAAATTTCTAGATATGTTATTCAGATCAAACTCATGAGGTTGTTACAGTTTACTTACAGAACTCTAAATGTAAAAATTTGTTTCTTAATTCGCTTTGGGTTGAGAAGTTAAAAATCAGGTTTGATATCTTTCTCGATGTATTACAGTCATTGCTGTCAATGTCTTACATCCCCCTCTCTCCATAGGAAATAATTATTGATGTTGATGCTGATACTGACATCGATATAATCACTCCTGAAAGTTCATACTCTGATGCTGCTGACCCAGATGTGCCATCACTCAAACGAACTGACAGCATATTTGTAAGTTTGCATAATTCTGGTTATTTCCACACTTTTATTAGGGCTTTAACTTACTGTAGAAGACTGGCATTGCAGCATTGCAATTTTTAAACTATATGTACTTAACAAAATCTTGGGCCACTCTTCATTCTTTGTATTTTACTAGCAATATGGGTATAGTTCTCCAGGCTTCTTGAAGGACATTCAAAGGTCCTCTTTGGCTGTTTCTGCATTTTGTTCTGTTCTGTCAGATGACTCCACACTGCTTCAATAATGTTAAGGTCCAGGCTCTGGGGAGGCAAATAAATGACTTTTAATGTTTCAATTTTTTTTTAAATTTTGGTCATAATTTCATCAGTTTTGAGAAGATCTCCAACACATGCTGCCCCAAACCATGACAGAGCCTCCACCATGTTTAACAGATGACTGTAGACCCTCACTGTTAAACCTCTCTGCTGTCCTCCTGCATACACGTTGATGACTTATAAACAAAAAATTCAATTTTGGATTTTTTTACTCCACAAGCCATGTTTCCAGTGATTTTGTTTTTAAGTCCAGTTTTTGTGTAATTCGGCATACCTCAGCATCTTCTCAGTTTCATCTGCTTTAATAACCATTCTTAAGCACCACAAACATGACAAGACTTTGAGATACTGATCTGCTGTAGGTAATCTTTTTTTTCCTCCCTTTTATGTTTTCATGGCTGCGATTTCTTTTTGTGCAAAAACATTCCTCTGAAAATGGTCAGGTACAAGGACTGGAGTCCAATGAGTGAAAAAGTAGACAATGTCCAAAGAAAAACTTTGAAAAACCTTCCGAATGTCTGGAGAACTATTGCTCAAGAGCACTTTAGAAATTACAAGTCTGCCTCCTTGGAGTAAAAATGTAAAGTAATGAGAGAGAGGAAAAAATACAGGAGTTTTCATCCAATTATTTGAACAGTTCTGTTCAATAATTATTTTACAGGTTGTTTTTTGGGGGGGTTTTTTGTATCTTGTTTGACACAAACATTTGACATTTGATTGTCAGTTGTGAATTCTTATGGTAGTGCTGAAATGGTATCATCCAGCCCTAATTTTTCCTTGTTAATATTATGGTTGGGTTGAAACTATCGGTAAACAAGTCTTTCTGTATACAAAGCCAAAGTTGTTGATGAAAATGACTAAATCCTATAACCCTTCATTAAGCTGGTAACAGTTCAAACAAATTCAAGTTCACTTTAATGAAGGTGTTGAAGGGGTCTCACAGACGGTGTAAGATTTTCACACCTGGGTAATTATTCTTGCAAATTTAGTTATAAATGTCTCTATCTGGTTTTCAGCTTACCAGTGAATACCTGCAGTCAATCTCCAAGGTGGCTGACACACCAGAAGCTTCTGGAAGTTGTATTGAAAGCACTGATGATGAATATATTCCATCAAAAGACTCAGGGAATGAAAGCAGTTCAGAGGGATTTGACAGTCCTGCAAAAAGGGTCCCATTGTTGAAAATTAAGAAAACAAAGAAGTCACAAAAGACTTCCAGAAGAAAAACACTTCCAAGTACATCTTCGGGTAAGGACCATGAGACAGTAGAAAGTGAAAGCTCTCAACCTAACCAGGGAAATATTTTTGTGATGAAGCTGCAAAAAAAGAAAGATGGGGCTAGAGTATACAGTAAAAAGCATCACTGCTTATACTGTCCACAGGAGTGCCATAAAATGGCAAGGCACTTAATACGCAAGCACAGCAGTGAACTGGCTGTAGCAGAAGCAATCAGTTTTCCTTTGAAATCAAAGGGCGCAAACTACATTTTGACCTCATTAGAAACAAGGGGAACCGTGCACATAATATTGAGGTTCTGAAAGCTGGCTCTGGGACACTAATCCCAAGTCAGCAAACTAAAAAACCAGTGAAGCCAAATGACTACATGCACTGCGTTAACTGCCAGGCACTGCTGAAAAGACATTCATTATGGAGACATATTTCAAGATGCAAGCTTTCACAGAAGTGCAGCACAGCAAAACCAGGCAAAAGTCGGATCCAGTCACTTTGTGCCTTTGCACAGCCTGTCCCAGATGGTGTCAGCAGAAAGGTTTGGGAACTGGTCAGTGCTATGCATCAGGATGAAGTCAGAAACATCATCAGAGAGGAGAAAAGTATCTTGAGACTAGGAGAACACTTGTATTCAAAACATGGACATGACAAGACCAAACATGAGTACATCAGACAAAAAATGCGAGAAATAGGACGATTACTTCTGCGCTCACGGGAAGCAGGGACACTGAAAAAAATGGAGGATTTCTATGTACCTTCAAATTTCAAGTTTGTGGTTGAAGCAGTGAAGGATGTGGCTGGCTTTGATGAAGACAAAAACATCTACAGAGCTCCATCATTGGCTCTGAAACTGGGCCATAGTCTCAAGAAGATTGCAGATATTCTTGAGTGTGAAGCAAAGATGGCAGATTTTCATGATGAGGAATTTCTTAAGAATCTGAAGAGAAGCCGGGATCTTTATGAGAAGAAATGGGATGTGTGTGTTTCATCTCGTGCCCTGCAAACTCTAAAAGAAGGAAAATGGAACACTCCTCAACTCCTCCCTTTCACCGAGGATGTAAAAACCATGCATATGTATCTTGATAGGTACAGAAAAGAATACCAAACCAGACTTGCCAGTGATCCCAATAAGAAGAACTGGTCAATGCTGGCCAATTTGACTCTTTTGAAGTGATACTGTTTAATCGCAGGAGAGAGGGTGAGGTATCAAAAATGCCACTAACTGCATTCACCCTGCGAGACACTTCAGGAGTCCATTCGGATTTGGCAGTAGGACTTTCAGAGTTTGAACAAAAACTTTGTCGCCATTTCCAGCGCATCGAAATAAGAGGGAAAAGGAACAGAAAAGTTCCTATCCTCTTAACACCAGACATGCTGTCCTCAATGGAAGCCTTGGTTTCACATCGGCGGACCTGTGGTGTGTCTGATGAAAATCCTTTTCTTCTCTAGACCTGAAGCAGACACTCACCTCAGGGGATCGGATGCCATCAGACAGATTGCAAAGGAATGTGGAGCGAAGCATCCAGAAACACTGTCCTCAACTAAGTTGAGAAAGCATGTGTCCACACTGTCGACAGTCCTAAACCTGAGAGACAATGAGATGGACATCCTCGCAAATTTTCTAGGCCATGATATCAGAGTCCATAGGGAGTACTATAGACTGCCTGAAGGAACACTTGAGTTGGCTAAAGTCAGCAAAGTGCTCATTGCTCTAGAACAAGGCCGACTGTCAGACTTCAAGGGAATGAGCCTCGATCAAATCCAAATTAATCCCAATGGTAAACAAAATGTTCTTATTTTTATTTCAGAGTAAATGTCTTTTTGTGCTACATGGTTTTCTTATCACTGCTTTACAGAAGAAATGCAGGAAGATGTGGAAAGTGATCTTTCAGAGACCGATGCATCAAAGGAGTCATCTTTCAGCTCCTCAACATCGAGTAGGTGACAGGTTTAACTGTTTTTAGCATCCAGCCATTTACTGCATATAAAAATAGATGACATTGATAGTTTTAAATTTGTAAAAACGTGGAATCTTATAGTGGCAGACTGTTAACAGAGGGGACAACTGAAACCTCAAAGTACATGCCAAATTGTTCGAAAGAGTTTCTCTCATTTTACTTAGTTATCACATGAATGTATGTTCAATTGTTAAATTTTCTGATCAGTTTGGTTTGAAGTGTACTTAAATGTTATAAAAGGCTGTGAGCTGTCATTACTGACAGCTGATTTCAGTTTGTTTCTGGCAGGCGGATGGACAAGAACTGTATCCCTTGCTGCACTGCCCCATCACTATTGTGCAGACACTTGATCCAAATGATAAGCAACAGATGTCTGCGCTTGTTGTTATGGCTTAATATTTGAATAATGCAAAGATGTGGAGACATGCCATTCATCTTTACATACAGTTAATACCTCTAACAAAAATACATTGCGTAGTGTGAAGGCTGAATGGGCACACAGTTCAACCATATACCATTACTGACTTCTTTGACTTTTGACTTTTTGTCAAAGGATCCCAAAGATCGAGAAGTCAGCCAACCACTGATGAGTTTGATGAAGCACCCACAGGTATCCAGCAGACTAGGGATGGGTACCGGTGTCCGGTGCCATGATGGCACCGGTTCTGACATAAACGGTAGTAACCAGACCGAAAAGCAGCGCACATTTCGGTGCTTTATTTCGGTGCTTTTTTTTTTCCTGAGCCAATTCTAGCCAATCATTTTACGTTTCCGAGGATAGTAGCGGGGCCAGGTACGTCACGTTCTTTTAGAGCAGCGCTACAGATTAAAAATGCCCAAGGCGAAGCGGTCAAAAGTCTGACTGTACTTCACAGCAAAAGATGCAAACTCAGCAGCCTGCAACAAGTGCTTTAAGCTGATACTGTGATACTGTCAAAGGAGGTAACACCTCAAATCTGATGAAACACCTGGCGACGCATAGCTTTTTTTTTTTATTTTAAAGCTGAGAAATGCGCCGTGTTTGATAGCTTGCTGCAAGACCTCACACCGTGCACATCTACTGCGGGTGTGGTGCCTGTTATCGGACCGGAGTTAGCAACATCCCCAAAACCCAAAGAGTAGAGTCCTGGCCCCTAGCCCTGTCAGCGTAGCAGAAATGATGAGGATGATGATGGCAGCAGCAGCCGTTCTCCTCTGCGTGAGTAGCTTCATGTTGTTCGTGTGTAATTATGCGTTGAGTATGCTAACCACATTATTACATTAATGCATGTAAGGTGAACTAGCAAACAGCGTCGTAGTTACATGCGGCTGTCTTCTTGTTTGATGCCAGATACCCCCTTCACCCTGGCCAAAAAGGCTAAAATGACCAAAGAAAAAGTGGAAAACAGTTAAACATGAGATGTTTTTGGACAAAGTTTGTGTTTTTTTCCATTGTTTAAGCACTACTTCCAGCCAAGAGTGAGACCATATATGCCCTATAGCTGCAGAAAAGGCTAACATTGTTATCTTTTACAAAAAAACCAGCTGAACATGAGAGGTTTTGGACAAAGTTTGTGTTCTCCATTCTTTAAGCACCGGTTTGAGCACCGTTTAAGCACCGGCACCGTTTCAAAAGTACCGGTTTGGCACGGTATCGGATAAAACCTAAGCGATACCCATCCCTACAGCAGACTAACCAGATGGTACCTTTTTAATTATTTTGTGGTTGTTATAAACACAGAAATTTAAAATGTATATATATTTATATTTTTTAACAGGATCCTCAACACCTAAGAGAAGAAAGGAGACAGGATCTGACATTGATGACCCTAAAGAGGGTACTTCTCACACCCACCGCACACCCTGTTTTGCCTCAGGTACCTGTCTTAATTTAGCCTCTAAGCAAGCTTCACAAATACCTAAAAAAAATTACAGAATTTTGATTGTGCTATCTCAATTTGTTAACAGGAACTTCAACAAAGGAAAAGGAGTCTGACACTGATGCCACTAAAATGGGTAATTTACACACAAACTACAGAACTTTAAGGCCCCCCACCTTCCTTTTTGAAACCTGCTTTTACAAATTGGTAGAATTAAACCAAACAGGAGCACAGAGAGTATAGAAGTTCTTTTTGGGGGTATATTTCAGTTGTGGAAACCTGATAACTTTTGATTGGTATGACTGTCTAGAGCATCCATCCATCCATCTTCATCCGCTTTATCCGAGGCCGGGTCGCGGGGCAGCAGCCTAAGCAGAGAAGCCCAGACCTCCCTCTCCCCAGCCACCTCCTCCAGCTTATCCGGGGAATACCAAAGGCGTTCCCAGGCCAGCCGAGAGATATAATCTCTCCAGCGTGTCCTGGGTCTGCCCAGGGCCTCCTCCCGGTGGGACATGCCCGAACACCTCACCCAGGAGGCGCCCAGGAGGCATCCTTGTCAGATGCCGAACCACCTCAACTGGCTCCTTTCGATGCGGAGGAGCAGCGGCTCTACTCTGAGCCCCTCCCGGATGGCGAACTTCTCACCCTATCTCTAAGGGAGGCCAGCCACCCTTCGGAGGAAGCTCATTTCTGCCGCTTGTATCCGCGATCTCGTTCTTTCGGTCACTACCCACAGCTCGTGGCCATAGGTGAGGGTAGGGGCGTGAGATCGACCCGGTAAATTGAGAGCTTCGCTTTTACACTCAGCTCCCTCTTCACCACGACCTGTCGATCTCCGGCTCCCTTCTCCCATCACTCGCGAACAAGACCCGAGATACTTGAACTCCTCCACTTGGGGCAGGAACTCATCCCCGACCGGAGTGGGCACTCCACCCTTTTCCGGCTGAGAACCATGGCCTCAGATTTGGAGGTGCTGATCCTCATTCCGCTGCTTCACACTCGGCTGCGAACCGCTCCAGTGCGAGCTGGAGGCCTTCACCTGATGAAGCCAACAGAACCACATCATCCATAAAAAGCAGAGATGAGATTCTGAGGCCACTGAAGTGAAAGCCCTCCGCCACTTGGCTGCGCCTAGAAATCCTGTCCATAAAAATTATGAACAGAACCGGTGATAAAGGGCAGCCCTGGCGGAGCCCATCACCCACCGGGAACAAGTCCGACTTATTGCCGGCAATGCGAACCAAACTCTTGCAACGGTTGTACAGGGATCGAATGGCCCGTAGCAATGGGCCAGACACCCCATACTCCCGCAACACCTCCCACAGGACACCCCGAGGGACACGGTCGAATGCCTTCTCCAAGTCCACAAAACACATGTAGACTGGTTGGGCAAACTCCCATGCACCCTCAAGTATCCTTGAGAGGATAAAGAGCTGGTC
Organism: Oreochromis aureus; assembly: GCF_013358895.1. Classification (NCBI taxonomy): domain Eukaryota; kingdom Metazoa; phylum Chordata; class Actinopteri; order Cichliformes; family Cichlidae; genus Oreochromis; species Oreochromis aureus. Next base: position 49,731 of record NW_024108823.1, read on the forward strand.
CAGTGTTCCGCGACCAGGGACGAAAACCGCATTGTTCCTCCTGTATCCGAGGTTCGACTAACGGACGAACTCTCCTTTCCAACACCCTGGCATAGACTTTCCCAGGGAGGCTGAGGAGTGTGATCCCCTGTGGTTGGAACACACCCTCCGGTCTCCCCTCTTAAAGATGGGGACCACCACCCCGGTCTGCCAGTCCAGGGGTACTGCCCCTGATCTCCACGCAACATTGTAGAGGCGTGTCAACCAGGACAGCCCTACAACATCCAGAGCCTTCAGGAACTCGGGGCGGACCTCATCAACACCAGGGCTCTGCCACCAAGGAGTTGTTTAACTGCCTCAGTGACCTCGCCCCGGAAATTGGCGGGTCACTCCCTCATCCCAGACTCTGCTTCCTCCTCGGAAGGCGTGTCAGTGGGATTAAGGAGGTCCTCAGTATTCCTTCCACCGCCTGACAATTTTCTCAGTCGGCGTCAGCAGCGCTCCGCCAGCACTATACACAGTGCAGGTAGAGCACCGCTTTCCCCTCCTGAGGCGCCTGACGGTTTGCCAGAATCTCTTGAGGCAGTCCGAAAGTCTTTTTCCATGGCCTCTCCGAACTCCTCCCACACCCGAGTTTTGCTTCAGCCACTGCCCGAGCCGCATTCCGCTTGGCCTGTCGTTACCTGTCGGCTGCCTCCGGAGTCCCACAGGCTAACCAAGCCCGATAGGACTCCTTCTTCAGCTTGGTGGCTCCCTTCACCTCTGGTGTCCACCATTTGGTTGGGGATTACCACCACGGCAGGCACCAACCACCTTGCGGCCGCAGCTCAATGCAGCAGCTTCGGCGATGGAGACGCTGAACATGGTCCATTCGGACTCAATGTCCCCAGTCTCCCTCGGAATGCTGTTGAAGCTCTGCCGGAGGTGTGCGTTGAAGATCTCGCGGACTGGGGCCTCTGCTAGACGTTCCCAGCACACCCTCACTACGCGTTTAGGTGCACGGGTCTGTCCAGCGTCCTCCCCGCCACCTGATCCAACTCACCACCAGGTGGTGATCAGTTGACAGCTCAGCCCCTCTCTTTACCCGAGTGTCCAGAACATATGGTCGCAGGTCTGGTGATACGATTACAAAATCGATCATCGACCTGCGGCCTAGAGCGTCCTGGTGCCACGTGCACTTATGGACACTCTTATGTTCGAACAAGGTGTTCGTTATGGCCAAACTGTGATTTGCACAGAAGTCCAATAACAAAACACCGCTCGGATTCAGATCAGGGAGGCCGTTCCTCCCAATCACGCCCCTCCAGGTTTCGCTGTTGTTACCCACGTGAGCACTGAAGTCTCCCAGCAGGACAACAGAGTCTCCCGGTGGGGCACCTTCCAGCACCCCGAGGGACTCTAAGGCTACGTTCACACTGCAGGCGGCGCATCAAATCCGATTTTTCGCCCCTATGCGACCCGTATCCGATCATGGTATGACGGTGTGAGCGGCACACATCCGATATTTTCAAATCCGATCTGGGTCACTTTTCGTATGTGGTACTGAATCCGATATGTATCCGATGTTTTAGAAAGCGACTGCTGTGTGAACGGTCAAGTCGCATTAAATCCGTCTTTACGTCACTGACACAAGACAGGCGCCAATTATCAGCGCCGGAGAAGACATCGCGAACGATTTCCTACCATCCGGTGAAACTGTTGGGAAGACAATGTTGGAGAAATGTGAACATTTTATTTTTACTGTATTTTCTGCAGATTCTGACAGAAATCTGCAACTATCCTTTGAAGCACCGCTCCTCTAAAACAGCAAAAACGATCATTATTAGGTCATCTACATTATTATGTAAATAACAAAATAACTTAAAGCAAAAATCTGGAAACATAAAGTCCGAATTCTTTATATTAAGGGCAATCAGTCAAACAATATTGTTTGCTCTGGGTCTAAACAGAGCGAGTTCTGTGTGACATCTTCTTTTTGCGCATGCGGGCCGCTTTGGCGTTCACACTGGAGAGCGTTTGATGTCGCATTTTATGTGTAGTGTGAACAGGCAGACAAAAAATCGGATTTGATCAAAAAATCGGAATTGAGCATTAAGACCTGCAGTGTGAGCGTAGCCTAAGAAGGCTGGGTACTCTGAACTGCCACTCGGCGCATAAGCGCAGATGACAGTCAGGACCCTTTCCCCGACCCTAAGGCGCAGGGAACAAACCCTCTCATCCACGGGAAAAACCCCAGCGTGTACCGGCAGCAAGCGAGGGGATATTAGAATACCCACCCCAGCCCGCCGCCTCTCACTAGGGGCAACTCCAGACTGAGACAGAGTCCAGCCCCTCTCTAGAGACTGGTTCCAGAGCCCAAGCCATGCGTGAGGTGAGCCCGACTATATCTAGCGGTACCTCTCAACCTCACGCACTAACTCAGGCTCCTTCCCCACCAGAGAGGTGACATTCCATGTCCCTATTGCCTGTCTAGAGCAGATTTCCAATAATCCACAAGAAAACCACAATTTCTGTAATTGTAACTGGATGTACTGAATGTACTTTGGTAGGGGATACTCAAAGCGATCAGTCTAAAAAAACTTCTAACCTACTTTCTAAAGAGCCTGATAGCACTATTGTTGCCTGTATTGTGTAACCTTCTTTGTACCCTTGCATGCTTATTACTGTTAGCTTTTTCTATTGCTGCTAGCTGCTTTCCCACCATTTTATTTTCAAGCCACGTCAGTTCAGTTGGCATTAATTCTCTGCATATAGAGAACCATGAATGGGTAAAATCATTTGCTTCAACCTTTGTCATTCTTTTCCTTCAAGAGCTCTGCCAAAAAAAAATCACACATTCTTTAACTGAAGGAGAACTGGACTAGGTATTTGACTGACAGTGTAATATTGAAACTTTTAAATATTTTAAATTTTAGCACAGATGAGTTAAGTAGCAGGGTGATAAGACTGTACTGCATTTCAGTCACAATTTTGCATGTTTTTCAGTATTTGTCTTCTCTGTTCCAGGGTCACAAGGTACATATTTTTTCTACTTACACAGTTTACTCTTCTTCCCATAGGACCACCAAGATTCAAGCAAGGACAGTGGACCACAGATGAGCCTGATGGTGACCACACTACCGCAGGTATCCCACAGACTTGAGGCTTGGCATTTGCCCACATTTCTTCTTTACCCATTCCCTTTTCCACACAACAGCTAAAAGGCTATACTAAAATAAGCACAGATTTGCTTTCTTACCCTAATAATGCTTTTATTTCAAAGTTGTACAAATGTTCTTAGTACAACCTATCTAGACTTGATGATGACATGATGATGAATTAATAATGATTAATGTAACAGGCAGTAAGAAAAAAACGAGGTCTTTCAGTACAAGGCTTTTTCGTCAGCGTTACAGTAGACAAAATGTGTGCCAAATTTATTAAGGCTGACTACTTCTGGTTGATTAGCTGGTTATTAGACTCTTGTCCAAAAAAGACTGTTACTGGTCAAAGAATTTACTGTTGTTACTTAACAGAAAAACACTTCTTCCTCTGTCAGCTCTTTTTTGAGAGCTCCAGTAGGTGAATACTTTTACCTGAAGCAACCAAAGTCATACAAAAGTCTTTATGTCATGTTAATTCTGGACAAGATCATTCCAGGAATCAGGGCTCTGTGTCAGAAAACATGTTTGGCTAAAACTAGGTAATCCAGGTTTTCCATTTCAGAGTGAGGGTGGATGCTGAGTCAGACCCTGTAAACCTAACCTTTTCTTTGACTCCTCTCCTTCTCCTGGTTTATCTGAAATGGCTGACTTGCATTTTTAATCTTTTTCTCATCCATAAAGTTGCCATCAAAGGTCATAGTTGAGTGGTTTAGTTTGCAGAAATTTACATTTTACAGACATTGTGAGATAATAGTCTGTACTTAACAAGACCGCATTTTATAATGATTTACCAACGTAAGAATGGAAACAGAAATGACATCAGATTTACTATCAGTTAAAGATGAAATTTATAGCCCATTTACCAACTCTGGATGGCAGTACAGCTGTTAGGCTGGTAGTTCCAATGTATTCAAACATTTCCTGTGCGTTACTGTTTAAAAAATCCTTTTAATAGCATGTAGTGAGTGTCATCAGATATGACATGCCACAATATGTCATTTTGATGACAAAGATGTCATACTGATGCAAATAAATACACTGGGTACATCCTAATTCACTAATTTTCTTGTTGTTTTTTTTTTTTTAAAATTGAAAGTTGGTTTGATTCTAACTCTTGCAGGCCATCTCAAAGCTCTTATTTCTGTTTGATGAGTGAGGCAACATTCACAGAAGCAGGCTTCACAAAAGTAGTTTTCAACTGACAAGCCACCCTATTTATATATTATTGATTTTTTTATTTTATTTTTTATTTTTTGAAGTGGCTGAGCAAACTGGTCTAATCAAGGGTGGGCAATCTCAGTCCACGAGGGCGGTGTCCCTGCAGGTTTTGGATCTCACCTTGGGTCAACACACCTGAATCACATGATTAGTTCGTTACCAGGCCTCTGGAGAACTTCAGGACATGTTGAGGAACTAATTAAGCCATTTAAATCAGTTGTGTTGGTTCGAGGACACATCTAAAACCTGCAGGGACACCGACCCTCGTGGACTGAGATTGCCCACCCTGATTAGACAATCTCAGTCCACGAGGGCGGTGTCCCTGCAGGTTTTGGATCTCACCTTGGGTCAACACACCTGAATCACATGATTAGTTCGTTACCAGGCCTCTGGAGAACTTCAGGACATGTTGAGGAACTAATTAAGCCATTTAAATCAGTTGTGTTGGTTTGAGGACACATCTAAAACCTGCAGGGACACCGCCCTCGTGGACTGAGATTGCCCACCCTGGTCTAATCCATCACATAATCACTGAATTTCATACCAATGATGGTGTGTTGGATAAAGTCGGTCTGTCAGCAAGAAACACTGATAACTAAGTTATTTCTACTCACAGGAGATTGTTTCTAAGCATCTGATTTGATCTTTGAAATTTCATTTTGTCAAACATTTAAACTAAATGGTTTCTAGTATTATGAATATGCTAGAATATTTTGTATTATTAAAAAAAAATAAGTTCACAATTAGAACTTAAGTACATACTGACACTCATTCTGTAAGTGGATTCTGTGTCTCTGAGCAGGATGCAGTATGAATCCAGATGGCAGCTTGTTACTTATCTACAGGTGCTAAAGTGATAGCAGGATACAGGGAGAAAACAATGCTGCTTTCAAGTGTCTCTATTATTGTTAGTCTCAACTGTTAAAGCTGACTGACAACTGAACTGTGATTAGCTACCTCACTTGTTAGAAATGGATGTTTCCCTTACATTTTCTTGCATCTATCCTCCATCCTTCTTGGGAGGTACTCAGAAGCAAGGAAAAAATGCAAATGATAGAAAAATGTAGGCAGCTTCAGGGACCTAGAATGTATCCACATATAACTGTGATAAAGAACCTAATGTGTAATTTGCCAGTTCACTGAGAGATTTCTTTTATTAATATTCTGAAAATTCATGATTTAACTGGACCCTCAACAGCTAAGAGGAAACAGTGCAAAATTTGAAAGTGATTACTCTAAAACTGAAGCTTCTACCCTTTTAGTTTTGTCTTAATTTATCTTAAATTAATTATTACAACTGTATTAAGTCACTTTCATTTCTATTTTAGGAACATCAAAGAAGAGGACTTGGACATCAGCTGAGGTCCAAGCTGTGGAAAAAAGACACTAATGTCCTTCATTGAGTCTGGTAAAGTACCAGGAAAGTCAGACTGCGTTGCCTGTATTGAGGCTTCACCGAAAGCACTTAAAAACAGAACCTGGACAGCGGTAAAGTTCTATGTGAAAAATCGAATCACTGCAATGCAGCGTAAAGCTGCAAAAGAGTTTAACAGCCTAATCAGCCTGTTATTAATTGTTCATTTGTGCCTTGTTTGCCCCTTTGCAATGTTTTTACGTTCTGTGCTAGACCAATGTTTTGGACGTCAAAAAAAAACGTTTGGAAAGAATGGAACTCATCCATTTTAATTAGTTTTAATTATGTTTTGAAAAGACATTCCCGTTCTGACATATCTAAAAATGCCACCTTGCTTATCAGGGAGTACGGTCTTATATATACTTATATTTATACTTGTATATAATATGATATATATAGATAGAGAGATATATATAGAGAGCGAGAGAGAGAGAGATATAGAGAGATATATATAGAGGGATATAAATATATGTATGTGTGGGTATATAGAGATATAGAAAATAGATATACACATACACTGTTTGTTGGATGTAAGGGGACTGAATGTTTAACTTTAAAAGGCTGAATAAATGTTATGTGAAGGCATAAGCTCAGTTTGTCTGCCCATTTCGTACAGTAGGTGACTTCTTTTAACCGTCAAATGTGGTTTGGAAGAAAACATTGCATGTGGTGGTTTCGGGAAAAATATTGTTTTGTTTTCTGTTAAAGCAGATCTGATGCTTCATATCTGATGAAAATCAACTGACAAACAGAATTGATTTAAAATTATTTTATTAGCATATGTTCAGTCATACCAAGTAAAACACTATACAAAATGTTACCTTTTGCTCAACTTTTACAACATTCCTTAATTTCATAAATAGTGTTTGTGTAATTTCATAACTTCCTAACTAATATTTTAGAATCAGATTAAAAAATAAATTAATGAAATGAGTATCTGGCAGTCAGGATGAGATTAATAAAGCAATCCATCCATTTTCTTCCATTTACCCAATTCAGGGTGTCAGTCATTATGTTATATGATAGTAAGGTTTCATGGATCAGTATTATTAACTGTAATCTCATAGACACATGACTGGTCCCCAGTATCAGTAGATAGGTTATGTCTGGTCCCCATTAAAACAAAAATTCAGGTTAAAAATTTATTTGAGAGTGTTTGACTTTTCAAGTCTCAACACTCTCTAGATGAATTTATTATGAATTTAGGAGTGAAAATCATGTCTTTACACCCTTTGGAAAGGGTGGATCCCATCAGGCACCTGTCACTCAGTGGTCCCCACGATGTAGGAAAAACAGGTATGTGTGTGTGTGTGTGTGTGTGTGTGTGTGAGAGAGAGAGAGAGAGCGAGAGAGAGCCCTTTGATGGGAGCATCTTATTATATCACTTAAATTCAATATATTTAGACTGGTTGACTGAATTTGGTCCTGTGTGTGTCTCTCTGTGCATGTGTGTTTCCATATGTGCCCATATTTGTGATTGTGTGACTGTTATACTTTTTTTTGCTGATTTTTTTTTTCAATTAACAATTAGATTTGAGGGACCCGTAGCATGTTCAGGATTTTTCCAGCTGTCCATTTTGCTTTTCCAATTTTTCTATAAGTTATTACTGTTGTGCTAAGTCATAGCATTTCTGCTGCTTTTCAGTATTTGTGCTAAATACAGCATTTCTGCTAAATCATACTATTTCTGCTATTTTATGAGATTTGTGCCAAATACAGCATTTCTGCTAAATCATACTATTTCTGCTATTTCATAAGATTTGTACTAAATATAGTGTTTCTGCCAAATATAGTATTTCTGCTTAATTATAGTATTTCTGCCATTTTATAGTATTTGTGCTAAAACATAGTATTTCTACTAAATGTAGTATTTATGCTTAATCATACTATTTGTATATATTTCTGCCAGGTCCCCAGGCAGCTAATCCTCTGTGAGGACTGATACATATAAAATTTACATATCAGGGCCTGCACGGCTTCCCAGCCAGCCAATCATATCTGAGGTCTGCCCTTTCTTCTCTCGTCATATCTCAGCGACAGATGTACAAAGAGCAATGCAAATCACAGTCAAAGTACACGAAAGTACGCTGATTCACCCAGTATAAGAATTATGCTTCTAGTGCACCTAGTTTTTGAGTTACACGACGTTTGTAACTCCAAAAACTGTGTTTTTCGCCTCTCACCGCAATCTAATTCTGACTGCTCATCACCCAGTTTTCCAGGCACTCGCTCTCTTTCCCAGTGGCGCAGTTGGTAATGACACAGGTCTGCAACCCAAAGGTCGTGGGTTCAATTACACCTTGGGCAACATGTTTTTTTTTCCCTACAAATTAATACACTATCACAGACCAGTAATTGATATTCATCATTTATTACAATTCTGCAAACTTTTATGATTTTAGCAGCTTTTCTAATATGGACCTCAGATTCTTGTTAACACTCCATGGCACAAATACTCTTCCCTTTAGGCTCTGTGTATGTGTGTGTGTATCAATATTTCTCCCATTTTAAAGTATTACTCCTCCATAATTGATTTCTCTTAAATCAAAGTACTTTTACTACATCTTAGTACTTCTGCTCAATCATAGTATTTCTGCTAAATCATAGTATTTTGCCAAATTATGGTTTTTGTGCCAAATCATAACATTTGTTTTATGTTACAGTATTACTACTAAGTGGAGGAATTTCTGTCATGTTACAGTATATGTGCTGATTACAGTATTTCTGCTAAATCATAGTATTTCTACTATATTATATTTTTCTTTCTAAATATAGCATTTCTGCTATATAATTGTATTACTGCTATGTTATAATATTTGTGCTAAACCAGAGTATTTCTGCTGAAACATAGTATTTCTGCCGAATGATAGTATTTCTGTCAAATTACAGTATTTTTGCTAAAACATAGTATTTTTAAAAAAAATTTCAATATTAATAGTAAATTACAGTGTCTCTGGTAAATCGCAGCATTTCTGCTATGTTGTACTGTTTTTCTAAATCATAGTATTTCTGTAATGTTTAAGAATGTTTGGCTAAATATATTCTTTCTGTTATCTTATACTATTTCTCCTAAATTCTTGTATTTTGAGAAGTTATCGTGTTTCTGGTAAGTTACAATATTTCTGCTAAGTTCTACTATGCTATTGTATTTCTGCCAAGTATTATGTTTCCTCTAAGATATTGCAGTTCTGCTAAGTTACTACATTTTAGCAACGTTCCTTTTCTTCTGCAAAGTTTTTACAAATTCTGCAACTTTTCAGCTTTTTCTGCTAGTTTCAGCTGACAGCTTCAGCATTACAGCATCCACACTGCATTTTCGCAGGAAATGCAAATTTTTCTAGTTATACTTTATTATTATTCTAGTTGCAACTTTTTGTACTTTTTTGGCACTTAACTACTTCCACAATTTTCAACCGATTTTTACCGTTCAAATTTTAAACTATTCTGCTATTTCTGCTAATGTGCGCTATGACTTTTGGTATTTTTAACTGTTATACTTTTTAAAATATTAAGCTTTTTTCCTTTAATTTGTCCCATTGAAATGAATGGGAAACTTCTGCAATTCTGCTAAAACTTGATTGTTTTTGAAACTTAACTACTTTTTCATACTTTCACATAGAAACTCCATTTAAACTTTAAAATGTTCACAAATTATTGGGCTATTCATGGATGATTCAGCTTTTTCATATCTGTTACGGTTTTCATCTTATCCCTCTTTAAGTTTTGAGTTGCAAAATTGTGATTTTTCAGAAAATACATGCGTCGTTATGGTTGCTATGCACTTGGCTTTCAGTGTGCCACTGTAGGTTTCGCAGGCTTCTCTTCATGTCCGAACAACTTCTTGCTACTTGCTCAATTTTCACTCAACCCACACAAATTATACATCAAAACGTAGGTATTTTTGCTGGCTTTCAGAAAATGTCACCATCATTGTTGTGAAATTTATAGAATTTTGGCAAATCTCCTCAGACCAACACAAAGTCAGAAAACTCTCCATAGAAAGTCAATGGAGAGTTTGTTCAAAATCATCGTTTGATTTCTGTAATGAGAGGCATATTCGAATCGTCATATCTCCTTAACGAAGCGGGTTACGACATGAGGCTTGTCCCGTATATCTTCAGACACTCATGACGCTCACAATTCAAGAATTATTTTCTCACCTATTACCGTTCTGAAATGAGTTAGACTTGTTTGAGGGTAGGAAATTAGTCCTTCGCTCAGATTTCTTCAGATTTCAAACTCTGAAATGAACCACTTTTTTCTCTCGTCATATCTTTTAATGGATTTCCACAGAGACCTGAAAATTTCCATGATTGTTCACCAAAGCCTGCTGTCTCTTACGGTGAAAGAATGATATTGATACTCCAAATAGATTTAGAGTTAGAAAGCGTTGTTTGAGGGCAAGTCAAGGCAGTTTTTGCTTTGCTCTACTCAGTTATGGTGCATTAGAAGTCAAATATCTTCAATAATTCATATTTTAATGATAAATTGTCAACACTTGAAGATTCCCCATCTCTTCTGAACAAAAGCGGTGTAAGAATGACCGTTCTAGCCCCTACGGTTAGGAAATTATGGCCATTTGTTTGAGAGGAATCCTCACTATGAGAAATTCACTGCAGAAATCCTGTCTCTGTGCTCTGTGTGTGTAAAAACGGCTGCACCTGTTTTGGCGGGAAAAAGTACACAGCCTCTCTGATTGGTGGATTCAAATTTAGCAGCTCCCAGGCTGCTTGACTGAGCTAGAAACTTGATTTTCTCTCCTGTGTGTGTGTGTGTGTGTGTGTGTGTGTGTGTGTGTGTGTGTGTGTGTGAGAGAGAGAGAGAGAGAGAGAGAGAGGCGAGAGAGAGTTTTTATGGGTGCATCTTATTGTATGATTTAAATTCAATATATTTAGACTGGTTGACTGAATTTGATCCTGTGTGTGTCTCTCTGTGCTTGTGGGACTTTTTGCAGCTGTCCATTTTGCTTTTCCAATTTTTCTATTTAAGTTATTACTATTGTGCTAAGTCATAGCATTTGTGCTGCTTTTCAGTATTTGTGCTAAATACAGCATTTCTGCTAAATCATACTATTTCTGCTATTTTATAAGATTTGTGCTAAATACAGCATTTGTGCTAAATCATACTATTTCTGCTATTTTATAGGATTTGTACTTAATATAATATTTCTGCTTAATTATAGTATTTCTGCCATTTTATAGTATTTGTGCTAAAACATAGTATTTCTACTAAATGCAGTGTTTCTGGGTAATCATTGTATTTCTATATATTTCTGCCAGGTCCCCAGGGAGTCAGTCCTAATATTCAAATTTACATATCAGGACCTGGACGGCTTCCCAGCCAGCCAATCATATCTGAGTCCTGGCACATTTAAATTTGCATATTGGGGCATTCATGGCTTCCCAGCCAGCCAATCATATCTGAGTCCTGGCACATTCAAATTTGCATATTGTTGCCTTCATGGCTTCCCAGCCAGCCAATCATATCTGAGTCCTGGCACATTCAAATTTGCATATTGGGACCTTCATGGCTTCCCAGCCAGCCAATCATATCTGAGTCCTGGCACATTCAAATTTGCATATTGGGACCTTCATGGCTTCTCAGCCAGCCAATCATATCTGAGTCCTGGCACATTCAAATTTGCATATTGTTGCCTTCATGGCTTCCCAGCCAGCCAATCATATCTGAGTCCTGGCACATTCAAATTTGCCTATTGGGACCTTCATGGCTTCCCAGCCAGCCAATCATATCTGAGTCCTGGCACATTTAAATTTGCATATTGTTCCCTTCGTGGCTTCTAAGCCCACCAATCATCTATGTCATATATCTCTAATATTTCATATTTTTATTTTAAATGGTCAGCATTTCAAGATTCCCCTATGTCTTCTGAATAAAATGGTCTAAGAATGACTGTTTTAGCCCCTACGGTTAGAAATTTATGGCTGTTTGTTTGAGGGAATTCTCACTATGAGAAATAGACTGCAAAAATCCTGTCTCTCTCTGTGCTGCATGTGTAAAAGCCTACACTTGGTGCACCAGTTTTAGCGGGAAAAAGCACACAGCCTCTCTGATTGGTGGATTCAAATTGAGAAGGTCACAGCTGTTTGACTGACCTAGAAACAGCCCCTGTTCACTCTGCTGCTGCTGCTGCTGTGTGTGTGTGTGTGTGTGTGTGTGTGTGTGTGTGTGTGTGTGTGTGTGTGTGTGTGTGTGTGTGTGTGTGTGTGAGAGAGAGAGAGAAGGGAGGGAGAGAGAGAGTTTTTATGGGAGCATCTTATTGTATGATTTTAATTCAATATATTTAGACTGGTTGACTGAATTTGGTCCTGTGTGTCTCTCTGTGCATGTGTGTTTCAATATGTGTCCATATTTGTGATTGTGTGACTGTTATACTTTTTTTTGCTGATTTTCTTTATTTAACAATTACATTTGAGGGACCCTTAGCATGTTCAGGATTTTTTCAGCTGTCCATTTTGCTTATCCAATTTTTCTATTTAAGTTATTACTATTGTGCTAAGTCATAGCATTTCTGCTGCTTTTCAGTATTTGTGCTAAATACAGCATTTCTGCTATTTTATAAGATTTGTGCTAAATATAGTATTTCTGTCAAATTACAGCATTTCTGCTATGTTGTACTGTTTCTCTAAATCATAGTATTTCTGTAATGTTTAAGAATGTTTGGCTAAATATATTCTTTCTGTTATCTTATACTATTTCTCCTAAATTCTTGTATTTTTGAGAAGTTATCGTGTTTCTGGTAAGTTACAATATTTCTGCTAAGTTCTGCTATGCTATTGTATTTCTGCCAAGTATTATGTTTCCTCTAAGGTATTGCAGTTCTGCTAAGTCACTACATTTTAGCAAAGTTCCTTTGCTTCTGCAAAGATTTTACAATTTCTGCAACTTTTCAGCTTTTTCAGCTAGTTTCAGCAGAAAGCTTCAGCTTTAAAGCATCCACACTGCATTTTCGCAGGAAATGCAAATTTTTCTAGTTATTATTGTGTGGATGCTTTATG